>NC_057862.1:36075000-36320000 GCF_019393635.1 Dromiciops gliroides | reverse complement strand
AAAGTACCACAGACTTGTAGAAGGATTCAAGCAGGTCCTTGAACTTGGATAGGAAAAAATGACATCTTTATTTTCATTCGTCTTTGGTTGAATTGTCATAGTTCCTTTTATTATAAGGGAAAAGAAGATTCTCAGGTGTCCATAGATTCCACCAGACTGCTAAAGGGGTCTGTTACATAAAAACCACTCTAGTCCAATCAATGCCTTCATTTGACTGGGGGGGGGGGGGGGGAGTCTGTCAGCAGAACTTGGCAGAACCTGGAGACCCAGTCTGTGGATAGAGAGGTGACAGTCAAGGATCCTGGCTTTCAGCCCATTGTTTTAATCCATTTTCAGGCTCGGCTTGTTTCCAGGCCCTGTTTGAGGTTTATTTTCTGCTCTAATTTTAAGGCGTGTGTATACCACTGCTGAATGAGCAGAGTGGAGGCATCCCTTAACTGAGGCTGAAGTGAGGAAGAGAAAGTCCAATGTCAGCTCCTCCCTAAAATAAAAGTTAACCAGCATATTTGCAGTGAATAATCAATTCCAGATGGTTATGACAGTAACTGACAATGCAAGGCCCCTGGAAGTTTGCAAAAATCCACTTTGTGTATTGTCTTATTTGAGTCTTGGAGCAACATGAGGAACTTACTCTAGGTTTTATACCTGTTCTCACAGGGAGGAAATTCCCCTAGTCCTCTAGTCCTACAGCTCAGAGGGTAGAGCGCTGGGCAAGGCCTGCCAGGCCGATCACAGACTTCTTCATTCCATGCATTGTCTGCCACACGTGGCCAAACCAAGACCTCACCTGCTGTCCCCCTTTCTCATGATGGAGCCTTCCCACAATTAGCCCAGCAAGGCAAGATCATAGAATCACAGCAGATGCACAATTTGTTGCCATGTCTGTATGTACAAGCTTTGTCAGCTTGGGAAGATCTGCCAGACATGATGCCCTTTGGCATTGGCCTAGCCCCTGGGAGCTGCCTTGAAGCCTTCCGAGTTGGTGGGAGGAGGACTGAGCACTAGGGTTTACTCTGTGCTCTTCCCTGTGTTCAGAAAGGATTTGTGGGAGACATTTGGTATCAAGAGGAGTTTTGGGCCAGGGAAGGGTTTAGGCAGTTTTGAGAATTGATCGATGATTCATTCAGACCTTTCTTAAAGCACCCACTGCTTACAGAGCACTGTGCCAAGTGTTGAAGGAGAGGAGAGCATTTTAATAAGACCCGGCTCTTGCCCTCGTGGAGTGCAGTGAGCTCCAGGGGAGAGGCTCACTTCCTGTAGGCTGGGGGATGGACAAGGGTGGCAGAATGCTTTATTTAGGAGGAATGACAATTTGGTCTTATTAGTGCTTTTTTGTTTGTTTGCTTTTAAAGACAAGCACTGGGAAAGTATTCAGCGTGATTGCTTCATTTGAAAATGATGTGGAAATAACATTATACAAACATGGCGGATTATTAAACTATGTGGCTCGGAAATTCTCCTAGTATCTACTGAACATGGAGCCCTTCCATAATTGGTAACTGCAGATGCCTTGTGTGATGGACCCAGGAATCCATCCGTGGAGCTACAGCCACAGTACTCTCAGTTATCTCATCCATGGGTGTAAATGATTGTGAATCATCGTAGTGACCACAATGAGATCTTTCTTGATTTTAAATACTATACGAATGGTGCTATTAACATTGCTAAAATCAGCCTAAGTGTGTTGTGGAAGAGAGCTGTAAGTATGGGGGGTGGGGGGGTGGGATATTTTATCAAACCATTTTGTAAATAAACAAGGCGGAGTTTGAACTTGAATTGTGGTGAAGACTATTATGTAAGAGCAGCCTTCCTGCACTTGTTTTCCTTTATGTGTTTGCACCTTTAAAACTGGGTACTACTGTTTGTTGGTTTAAGGGTAACAGATTGACGTACGAGAAGCCAGATCAGATTATCAAATTCTGGAAGCTGAGAAGCTAGGTCCAAATGGACTTTCAGCTTTTATTCTGTAGCCTTAGAATGGAGGTAAGCAAAGCTTGTGTACTTAGGTCGGTGTCTGCTTTAGTTTGGAAGTAGAGGCCAGAGCTAGCTTCAAGTCTTCAGCCAAGGGACGTGGCCTCCAGAAACAAGGGGGTTGCGTGGGCTGGCTTTTTTCCAGGAGGATCCAGGAGGAAGGGAAGACTAGTCTATTCCATAGTAATCCAACATGTTACCTGTAGATGTTTAATAATTTGCTGGTTAAACTGCAAGGCAAGATCATAGAATCACAGATGAGGCAGAAGTTACCCATCTTCATGTGAGACTTTTACTTCCAAGTACACATCATTTATCAAAAACTCACCTTTTGACTGTTGTTGAAGATCTGAGAAAGAAGCTGTTTATTTGACCAGACAATTGTAAAAATGATCTTCTCTAGGCATTTGGAGAGGGCCTAAAATTATAGCAGATGTTCATGAGGTGGCTGAGCAGTCTAAGTAGATTTTATTTTTAATATTTGCAAGACCTTCTGAATTATTTAAAAACATTTTCTGTCATTCAGTCATCCTTTTATTTCTTTGGGTCAGTTTTGTGTTATCACCCTGTTTGAGGGCAATGATGTTTAACCTATTCTGAACACTCTTGTCTTGCAAGCATATATTCTTGCTTACCAGAATGAATTCCTTGATATAACCCAAAGAAGCTGGACCACTTTTCTATTACCCAGATGATTGTTTCTGAAACTTGTATAAGTTATTTTAAATTTGAGGAATTTCATTTTAAGAAGTAAAACAAAGTGAAAGGAAAAGTAATGTACTATTTGCTTTGAAATATTATGATCACAATTTTAAATCAATTAACATTGCATATATAAGGAATGATCAAACCCTTCCAACTATTTAAACCAGTGGACAGGGACCACTGAGTAACTATTGCACAGAATTACCAAGTGTGAGAGTTTACAGATAAGTCATAAATATATGTTTGGTTGATAAAATGTGCTAGGTTGAAGCTAAATAACTTTTCTTCCCCGTCCCTTTCCCTATCCACCCTATGTGCACTTAAAACAAATTCTTGTCTAATCATATTTGCTTCCTGTCACCTTGGAACCATATTGTTTTTCAATGCTTTATCATGCTCTTGTGTATCCTTGTCAGTGTATTTTTTAATTTACACAGAAACATGTGTTATAGTTGGAATTGCTACACTCTAAATGTTACACCGGCCATGGTGATTTTCAAAAGAAAATGTTTGGCTTCAATAATTGTGAACCATTTGGGAAAAAGTCTTTATAAACTTGGGGCCATCCTGCAGCCTCCGAGTAGAGCTATGAACACAAACACATCAGTTGTCCGGTCAGTACACAAGGCCATTTTGAACTCTCCAGTAGTAATGAAGAATTTACAGACATTTAACGTCTGGTCAGTTCAGTGGCAATTTTCATGGTTAGCGAGCTTTCATTTGTTGTCTAATCCCAGTTATCATGCTCTCCTGTTTGTATATTGCAAGTAGAATTCTCTTTCCTGGGAAGTGGCTAGATCTACTTCTCAGTAGGAACTGCTGTTAGCCAATTGTTTGTTATATGAGAAAATCCTGGCATTCAGTGCTGAATTTGTCCTGTGTGTCCCTTTGGTTGTCACTGTTTCTTGCATAAAAGATGCCTCTTGCACACTGACACTAGAAGAAATGAAGTGCTATTTAAGGATAGGAAGTCCTGTGGACACATCACAGAAGTCCTCAGGGTGCAGTTGTAAAAGCCCATCGTCACCTGAAGTGGTTTTTAAAACTTTAACAGTAAATTATGCTAAGAGGAATGCCCAATTTCATGACTTACACGTCTGCTCTTTGATATGAAATGGATGAAAAGGCTCTCTCATGTTCAGCCATGAGTAACCACACCAACACCCTGATAGTTGTAGTTGTTTATTCTGTGACTCTGACTTCTAAAGGGAAGGGAATGAGTGGTGTAGTCTGGGCTCTGGCAGGAGTGTGGTCCCCACAGATACCCGGCTTCGATCTGTGGTACACGATGGGGGTAGGGGGGGACATTCCTATGGAAATGAAGTGCAGATGGCCCAGCAGCTGCCTAAGCTACTGGGAAGATTTCATGCCTTGTCAGGACAAGTGCTGCCAGCATCATTTGCACCTGCCTATAGGAGGGTGGAGAGAGTTTATTTGGCCACCGTGTGGGCATGGTCCCAAGTAAAAGGCAACTTTTTTCTTTTGGCATTTAATTTATCTATAAGGATGGCAGGGAGAACAAAATGGATACCCCAAGCCTTCCTTGGTTTGTTTGATTTGGGAGAACAAAACAAAAACAATATTATTTGGGCTTCTGAAATGTTTATTCCCCAAATTGTAATAGTGTTGCTGTTTCTATCCATTTGACATCTAGTATATGGCTATAGAACCATATGTATAGTAATCACATTTGAATAATTGCAAATCAATGTCTACTGTTTAAAGCCAACAAAACAGTATAACAGTTTTAAGCTCAACAATGTTAAGTATTGTATAGAAATATATCTGGAGGCAAAGTTCAATTGATGACAATTGTGCATATAATGTTACCAATGTTGTAAATTATTTTTAATAAAGAAAATTGTATTATCACTGATTCTGGTTTTTTTCCATTTAAAAATAGTTAAGGAAAAAAATATAAAAAAATTAAACTAGTTAAGGAAAAATATTATAAAAAATAAAAATAGTTAAGGATAATACAAATCCAATTTTGATAAAATTAGACTAAAATGAACCTTAAGATTGGAAGTTTGCTCTTAAGTATACACAACCTTCTTCATAGTCTCACTGTCCACTTGTCTTAATAAGAATCATGGGATTCTGAGGGCTTATATGGAGGGTTCATCTTAAATCTCTTGTTTCTAGATGAGGCTGTTGAGGTCCAGAGAAGTGACTTGGAAAGAAGTAGCAGGACTTGGGTTTGAGGAACAGTGAACCACCATCACTGAAAGGATTGACTTTGGAACCCTTGGACCGAATGGCCTTCCCATCGTGTCCTCCCTTCCTCCAGCAAACAGAGCGAGGGACTTAATTCTCTCAGGGCCCTTAGAGTTCTAAATCCAATGATTCTGGGACTCTGAATCTGTCATTCTTCCTATTACACCCCAGAGATCCATGATCATTCATTCCTCTCGTTCGTTTGACCAACACGGTCAAATACAAAAGGTGCATGAAATGGAGAGCTGGATAGTTCTCCAAGGGCAAGAACTGTTGTTAATTTTTCTTAAAATCATAACTTTAACCAAAGCCAACATTTAAATTCTATAAAATATTGAAGTGCAAGGTTCCAGTGAGGTCTGTACTACAGATTCTGTCCTCATTTTATTAAGAAGCAGGTTACAGGATCTGCCCGTGCTGTGTTCACAAAGCCATGTCAGAGGTGGGATCCAGAGCTAGGACCAGGTCAGTACCACACTTCCTCTTTAAGTGATCATCAGCAAGGAAATCGATGAGAAAGCTGGTGTATCATGAAATGGACTGTAGTAGGGGAGGAAAAGCTGTGAAGCAGAAATAAGGGAATCCATATGAACTGATGTAGGATGAAATACCATGCACAGTGACTACAGTGATGTAAATGAAATAAACACTAAGCCAGATGTGAGGAAATGAAAAGCCAGTGGAGTCTGTCAATAAACATTGAATTAGCAGCACCTACTGTGCGCCGCCGGGTACTGTGCAGGGATGCAGATAAAGTGTGTCCTAGAGACTAGATAAAGAACAGGAGGTATGCACATGCAGGCCTGCATACACACATGTATATATGTTTTCACATGTCATTGGGATGGTTTTTGCTTCATTGTGTTTGGTCATGAAGTCATTAGAATGGCCATAGGCTTCATCCTGGAGAGAGCATTGTAAAATGATCAAAGACTCATAAGTAAAATGTGTCTTTAAAACAGAAGCATTTAGACATATAGAACAAAGAAGAGTTTTAACAAGGAAGAACCAAAACAAATTCCAAACAAGCCATCAGGATGCATTTGTTCTTTGTCTCCTTTTAGGCCTGACAGACTCAGAAAGAGAGGCCACCCAAGACCATAAGGATCCCTACTGGTGCATATGGATTTAGGAAGGCACATATTAGCCTAATCTGTGTGTCATTGTATATTTTGTTAAAGATTTCACAACTACATTTTAATCTGGTGGCCTTCAGGAGTGTTGTGGGCGGGCATCTGACCTGATACCCTGTATATTGATACCTTAAATCCTGTGTTCCTTATTTCTTTTTCTTTACCACCCCCCACCTCCACATAGTAAGCATATGCGTATGTTTTTATATATGTGCATCCACACATACATACTGGTTCTGCCCTCCTTGATACCCCTCAGTTTTTGTTTCATATTTGTCGTGTTTTATGCCACCAGTACATTAACATCACTTTAAACAAGTAGGTGCTTATTCAGTACTTCTGGTTAATCCTCACAGAGCCAGAATCCCCATTCTAAGCATTGGAGTTTAAAGCCTCTTTCCCAGGGAACCCCCAGTCTCTTTAGGGGAGCCAGATCCCTCAACATTAGTGGAATGACTGACTCAAACTAGGGCCCTTGGAGGTCAGCTCCTGTAATAGTTTTATTCAGTATCTGAATAAAAGTCTCTGCCCCATACTTGACATGTGATCATTCAGCCTTTGCTTTATTACCTCCAGTAGCAAGAACCTGAAACCTGAGGCAAGATATTTTACTTCTGCATGACTGTAATTGTGAGGAAGATTTTCCATACATCATGCCAAAATCTGCTGCTCTGCAACTTTCACCCATTGGTCCCAATTCTGCCCTCTCTGGTGCCAAACATAACAGATGGCCCTTGTTGGTTCAGCGGCCTGCTGACCATCTAGATCAGGTAGTGCATAAAATAGACAGATAAAGGCTCTCTCAGAGTTAGCCACTATCATGGAGAAGATCCTGAACAGAATACATTGAAGAGATATTCCCTTTTAGACCTCTCTTCCAGGTGCTCCCATTTGCTGATGTCATAGAACTTGTGTGGTCAAGCCCAGGAATGTTGCACACCCACTCTAGAGTCTGGCCTAACCATCCCCACCAGATGACCCAACCAATTCACAAGCAAAGGGTAGAGACATTCAAACAGACTTGGCATCTACTCTGAGGTTCTAAACTTCTGAGAATATGCAAAGTATGCAAAATATGGCCAGGTTGGCATTTTGGGGAGAGAGGGACAGTCTGAGCAAAAGCTTACATAATAACATAATTGATTACAACAGGTGGAGCTGATGTTTTTTAGTGTTCTGCCTGGAGACAGCTTTTCTCATGGGAAAAACAATTTCCCAAAGACCTTAAAGACAGCAATATCCGAGACCCTTTGCAGTAATGCCAAGCTCTAGGGGCAGAGGCACGGTGCGTGGGAACTGGCTCTGAGAGCCAAGGGGAAGGAGGAGGTCATCCAAGAAATGGTTGGTCCAGAAGGGGGCTATCCCGGGGCTACTGGCCCCCGAGCGCGCTGTCAGAAGAGGCGGAGGAGAGCCAGACCCAGTTATGGATGGGCTGCGATCCTCACAGCCAGAAGTCACTAAAGAGGAAGGCCACAAGAGCATCAGACAATCTCCAAGTCTGAAAATGACTCAAAGCCAGCAATGGCTCCGCCTCTACTCGTGATTGGAGGCAGGAGTAACACCTCCGAAGGTCAGCCAATCAGGTGTTCTATTTGGAACTTGGGGCGGGGTCTCCTGGAGAAAGCTCGGGGCAGAGAATTTAGAGGAGCCAACGGAGAACGTGGCTCCTTCTCCTACCATGGTAACCGATCGAGCGGAATCTTGACCAATCAGAATCTCGTTCTCATAAAATCCGCGGCCAAAGGACGGGAATAGAGGAAATGGCCAATCAGGAGTTGGGCCTGGATGTTTGGGCGCGCTCCTCTCCCTCCGCCCCGCCCTCGAGTTTGCTCCGACCAATACAGGAGTGAAGTCCGGCAGGGCCCCGCCCCTTGATCTGGCGGCCCGCCCCAGGGACCCTCTAGAGCTACTCCAGGCAGCACTCGGGCCAGGCTCCGGGCGAAGTGTGGCAGGCGGGCTCGTCGCGCTTACGTGGCTCTGCGGTGCGGCGGCCCGAGCGGCTCCTCCTGAGGGTACCCCCTTCCTAGTGGTCCAAGGGGTAGTAGGTGCCCCTAGGCTGGAGGCCTCGCTTTTCGGGAGCGCCTCCAGGTGCGCCAAGCGCTCTTCGCAGCCGCCCTGGGAGGTAGGTGCTCTTACTATCCCCGTCTTACACACGAGGAAACTGAGGCAGACAGGTTGGCTTATCCAGAGTCATACGGCTGGTTTAGAGGTTGAGGGAGGATTGGAACTCAGGTCAGACGCCCTGTCCACCTCCCGGCCCAGAGGCCAGCCAGCTCCTCCTTTTACAGAGGAGGAAACTGAGGCTGGAGTGGTTCATTGACCAGCCCAAGGTCACCCAGGGGCATCATTAGCCGGGATTCCGAGACAAGCCCTTGGACCTCACTTTTTCCGGGCCTCAGTTTCCTCCCTTGTCAAACGACGGGGTAGAACTCGATGACCCCTCGGGTCCTTCTGGTGCTGGGATCCTAGGGACCCGCTGCTCCAGACTCTGGGCCCAGCGGCTCTAAGCAGTCAGGAAGGATGATGCCCACTTTATAGGGGAGGAAACCAGCCCGGGGCGGGGCCTGAGGTCTCAGACTGGAAAGAACTATCAGAGGACCCCCCCCCACCCCCGCGTATCCTGCCCCTCTTCTCCCTCCCCCCCCCCCCCTCCGGACTCCATCTGCCCATTTTACAAATGAGAAGAAAGCATACACCCAGGGAGGATTCAGACCAGGAGCCAAGCCCAGGGCTCCAGACCCTGAGCTCAGGGTCCATCACCCAGAAATAAAGAGACTTCTCTTCTGGGGAAGGGGGCAGAGGTGACCCCTGTTTCTTAGCTTGTCTCCTGAGTCCCAAGCTCATTCAGAAAAAGGAAACTACTTAGGTCCTTGGTGCTCCCACTGGCCCTAGAGGACAAGTGGTCTGGGCTGGGGGGATGGGACACCCACCTTCCCAGAATGCCATCTTCTCCCTGAAGTCTTTTGTCTTTCCCCACCCCTCCAAGCCCAGTCAAGACAATCCTGCTGAACACCGTCTTGATGATTTTATGTTCTATTCTGCTTTCTAGGTTTTCCACCATGGGTCTGGGTCTGGGTCTAGGTCTCCATCTAAATCCCACTCCATGGGGGAAAGGGAAGATGACTTTTTTGGTTCCCTCCTCCCTTTTAAAATTCCCAGGGGCTGCCTGGGAGCCTGCCTGATAGTGCTAGGGGTGGGTAAACAGCCTCCTCATGACCAGAATGTTAGGACAAGGTACAAAGTTTAGACACAAATAATCAGACTGCCTTTTGAAGACTCAGGAATCCCAGTACTTGCTACCTTGGGAAAGGTGAAGGGGGAGGAGAAAGACTTCAGAATTATTGGCTGAAGTGTCTGTTCTGAGGGTATATTCCGTGACTGAGTGCTGAAGTCCTCTGCTGTGCTCACATGACCAGGAAGGGCTCCGGGACAGCCAAGCCTCTGCCAGGGGGCTGGAAAGCCTTCAGTTCAGGTTGGGGCTGTCGGGCCAGCCTAGTTTGACTACTGTGTGCAGAGCCCAGGGAGATGCACAATTTAGCTAAATCCTTATCTTCCTAGGGCTTAAAATCTGGCAGGGATCTGATACATACCCAACACTACACAGGTGTAATTTTGTAATTTGTAGTTGTTAGATGCAGTAAAAATTATTTGCAGTCTGAAGAAGGAGAAATCTTCACCCAGTTTGGAGGTGAAGGTAGGTGGGAAGTCTTCAGGAAGTGAGTAGCACTGGACTTGGAATTTAAAGGTCAGGCAAAAACGGAGAGGGAGGAAGTTCCAGACATAAAGACTAGCAAAGACTCGGAGGCAGAAGTTTGTCACGTGTTGGGGACAGAGAATAATTCAGTTTAACTGAAGTGTCTATGGCACAGGGAATGGGGAAAGGATCAGTAGGAGATGGGGCTTTAAGCAGAAGGAGGTCCCACCATAAGGAAATCATCGAGCCTTAGTTTTCATAGGATACCTGTCAGTAAATGATCCAGGAGTGAGTGGGGTTTGCTCTGTAGGGCAGGACATGGACAAGACCCTGAAACAGACATGTGACCACCCACATGTGTGTTTGGCTTTTGGGTCTGCTGAACAGTGCCCATAATTCAGTCTGCCAAGGGGCAGATCGAAGCTTTCTGGCACTGGAACGGATCTTTTCATGAGGTAACGAGCTCCTGTTACTGGAAGCTCTCAGCCAGAAGCTGGACATCCACTAGTCAGAGATGCTGGGGAAGTAATCCTGGCATCTGGTAGACTTGATGGACTCTGGTGCTCTCGAGTCTCATTCAGAACCATGCTGACACAGTTATAGCTTCTGAACACTAAAGCACCTCTCCAGGAAAAACATGCATAAGTTAAATTTTCAGTTTGTTTTACTTTGTGAAAATTGGCTCAGTCGCCTTCCAGTGGCTAAGCCCACTAAACAAATCACTTGATAGAAGGCTAAACTATGTGCCAGGATTTGGAAGGCCTTAACACATGCAAGGGCAAGGAATATCTTAATCCCCAACTCGAGCTTCTTTGTGTCTTCTCAGAACTAAACAGGGGAGATTGTTTTGCTCATTTCTGACAAAAGAAAACACTCTGGTTAGAAAAGAAACAAGGAAACTGTTCTCAGTAGCTGGGAAGAAAACCAGATGGCTTCACAGTCCTTAACAACACCTCCGGTCCAGTATGAGGGCACTTGGGAAAGGCCAGGATGTTCCCACAAGGTCTCTCTCACACCTGGGACTGAGCCCTGAAATTCTATCTGCCGCCTTCATCTCTCTTGGTTCATGTTTTTTACTTCTGACAATGGAAATCCCCCTGGGAAAGGCAGCTCTTTAATCTCTCATTAGTTGTCTTTCGCAATTTAGTAGGAAGGAAGGGTCAGATCGAGGGTTTGAGGGGGAACAAGGGAAACCGAGAGGGCTTGGGATGAAGGGTGGGGTCTGAGTCTGCTTTGAGAACAAGGGTATCAAGAGCCCCTCCTTTGAGTCTCTGCCTCCCTTTGCCTCCCAGGCACCATGTCAGACCCGGAGCACCAGCAGACCCAGGCCCTCACCAAGCCCGCTCTCAGTGAGCCCCAGGCCTCTGCGTTGGTGGAGTCGGTATTCGGCTTAAAGGTGACCAAGATCCAGTCTCTTCCCAGCTATGATGACCAGAACTTCCATGTGCACGTTTTGAGGGTCGGGGAGACTGATGGCCACCCCCTTGAGTATGTTCTCAAAGTGAACAACACAGAATCCAGCAAGAACTCAGACCTGGTCGAGGTGCAGAGCCACATCATGATGTTTCTGAGGGCGGAAGCTTTCCCGACGGCTACTGTGCACCCAACTAAAGGAGGCAACCTGACCTCTCTGATGTCCATAGGTAAGCGGTGACCAAATCTCCAAAAGCTCCTGGGGCCTGGCCCCTCACTGGCCAGAATTACCAGCGTAGGTGTCCCAACAGAGAAGGAACAGGGTTCCCAGAAGCCCCTATTTGAGGCCTATGGTTCAGACACAGTCAAGGCTGGGAATTCTGATAACCAGGAAGTGCCTTCTGGTAGCCAGGGGAACCACTAAGGGGGCAGCTGGACACTTGTTCAGTTAAACCAGTGCCTCTTATTTGCCTTCTGTGGGCCAGCACTGTCCCGGGACAGAGGAAGACCCCAAGTCTAGATAAGACACAATCCCTGTCCTCAGGGAGCTTATAGTCTGCCAGGAAGAACAGGATACATGCACACACTAGGCCAAGTGATGGGTGGTACTGTGTGCCCAGGCTGGGAGCAAAGCCCTCTGAAGAGCTTAGGGGCCTTCCTTATCAGAGCCTCGTCCCCAAGTCTCCTGCTGGCCAGCCCTATAACATGACTGCCTAACGCTGTCCTTTTATCATATGAAGTCAAACTAAAGACGATGACACAAGTCCTCAGAGTCCTCGGTCCTGCTGCCTGCCTCTGTGTTGGTAAAAACAGCCAAGCCTTCCCCGAGCAGCAAGGTCGGGGCCCCCCACCCCCTGTAGGACCTGGACACTTTTGCCTGGAGTGGTCCCCAAGGATCATGCTGAGGATGCCCAGTAGACCAGGAGCCTACTTGAAGGTGCTGGGAATGTGTGGCCCAAGACCCAGAGGGCTGTGCTGCTTTCCTCAAGTGCTTGGAGGCCTGTCATGGGAAAGAGGGTTAGACGGTTCTACTTGGCCTCGAAGGGCAGAACTAGGGCAGTGGAGGGAGTGGGGTAGGGAGATGGCACGAGGAAGATTGAGAGGCTGGGTGTAAAGCCATCCCAGAGGGCAGTGGCTGCTTGGGAGGGTAGGGAGCTCCCCATCATTAGAAGTATTTAAGAGGCTGGATGGTCACTTGTCAGAGATAGGGTAGCAGGGATCCTTAGTCTGGTACAGAGATGGACTTTTTGAAAGTTTTCTCAAAGGAGGGAAGATACTGAATGATTGAGGGGGGACTCACAAATGGTTTTTATTTGTTACCACCCCCCCCAAAAAAAGTAATCAAGAGAATGCCAGCAACTGCCTCCTGCCTTATCTTTACATATTTTATGTAGTTCCCTGACGTGTACTCGGTGAAGGCAGCCTTTAAAATCTGGAAGGAGAAGCCGGTCACTACTGCAAACCCGCCTTCACTGTTGGACAGCTGACAGAAGGGAGTGAGAATGTGAGGGCCCTCTATTGTTTGATCATTACTCAAACCTGTGCTCAGGTGATCAGAGGGCGTTTTAAATTAGGCTCTTGTGGATGAGATAGACGGGTTTCCCTTCCTTAAGAGATGTGAAAAGGTGTGCAGTGATCCTCTGATTACCAAAGGATACCCTGTGTGGTGTCCAGGAGGAAGAGGAAGGAGGCCATGTGGACAGCAGGAGGGGGCGGCTGTAGTTGGTGTTCAGCTCATCGTCCTTTCTGCATCCCTACCTGGAGCGTGAAAGGTGACGGGATATTGTTGCACAGTTGGGTTCGACCTTCTTCAGACCCTGGACATAGGCATGACTCGTTACTTTGTCATTAGAAATAATGATGTGTGTCTTTCTGCACATTCCGGCTCTTCCCCCTCTCACTTGTACCCTTCTGGTAAAGCCTTGATAGTGAAAGAACTTTGGTGGGTGCCAAGGCCATCTGCCCCGAAAGGGTGCGGCAGGAGGAGAGGCGTGGCAGCAATTGGAGGAGAGGAGCTGAAGTTTTTAGACGACCTTTGCTCCAGGCCTGAAGAGACAGCATATTCCACCTCATATTGCTAGTTAAGGGCCCAGTGAGGACCAGAGCTGATAAGACAGCTCTTCCCCAGTGGCTAAAACCAGCAGTAGAGGAAGGCAGTTGTTGGCATGTGCACAGGGTTTCCAAAATGCTGGCAGCCCAAGATCCTCTAATCCTCTGCCCCACTCGCCAACCTTATCAGCATCATTAGTCAGCATTCACCGGAGGGGCTGACACCCACCTTCCCTCCCAGCAGCCCCCGGAGGTGGGTCATGTCCACCTGATGGGGTTTGTTGGCCCTTTGTTTACAGAAAGTTCAAGGCCGGACCTGAGCCTGTCGCAGCCTCTAATGGGAGGGGGGGGGGGGGGGACTTGGCTTTTCTTTCTAGTTTTTCCTTTGCTCGCTTGAGAAATCTTTTTTGGTTGGTTATTTCCAGGCAGGACAGACTGTCTTAATAGCGAGAGAAGATAACTATTCTGTAATGCTTTAAGGTGTGTGACTTATTCTCTGCAATAGGCCTGTGAGGCAGGTGGTGTATTCTCCTTATCTGACAGATGAGGACACTGAGCGTCATAGACATAAAGTGACTTACCCAAGGTCACTCAGGAGGCTGTAGTGGGTCAGAGCTGAGATGTGAGCCTCCCGAAGTTTTGATCATCTTTCTCTCTCCATACACTAGACAGTGGCTCTGAGACCAAGAGTTACTTGGTGAGGCTATTCACTTACCTGCCCGGAAGACCCATAGCTCAGGTCCCCGTCACTCCGAAGCTCCTATACGAAGTTGGCAAACTAGCGGCCCAGATGGATAGAAGTCTGGAGGTAAGGGCTTTCGCTCATGGCTGCGCACTTGTTCTCTGCCAAGTTTAGCCTCATGGCTTTTCATTCATTCACCAGGTGATCCCTGGGCATCTGTTAGATACCAAGTGTATCGTCCCCTACCCCCACCCCCCACCAGATGACAAGGTCAGGAGGTCAGGGAGCACTCTCTTTTCCTCTGTATCCCTGGTACCCGGTACCCAGCCTTCTCATTACTTACCATGTTTGTTTGGTTCTTCCTTAGAAATTCCGCCACCCAAAGATGAGCAGCCTGCATCGGGGGGACTTCATCTGGAACCTGAGAAATGTTCCTCTGTTAGAAAATTACATTTATGCCTTGGGCCAAGGCAAAAATCGAGAGCTGGTAGACCAGGTGCTCAGACGGTTCAAGGATGAGATCGTGACAAAGCTGAGCCATTTTCGAGAATGTGAGTATTTCCCACTGTCCATGGAGACTGGCCCAAGTCAGTACCCATTATCCTCTCCATCTTGGGCTGCCTCATGATGAGCTCTCCGAGATGGGAGAGGAGGCAGAGAGATGAGAGGGACAGACGAAATTTTCACAAATACCTTCCTATTTGCCAGGATTCCCTTGTGCATCTGCGGTCTTGTGGGTATCATTCCTCCTTCCGCCCCTCCCCTTCTCCATCCTCTGTGACGCTTGTCCCCTTGGGGGGATGTGCCCAGGGTGGGACAGGAGGAGAATAACCAGCAGCTCCTCCAGACCTGAGCCCACTCACCAGCTGCTGGGGGGAGATCCCACCACAAGAATCCCGACAGGAAAGAGAACATCTGTACCTTTGTGAAGCCCCCTTCCCACCATCCCCAGAGAATTAGAAGGGCCTGGGCTGCTGTGGCCAATCTCCCTCCAGGGCTGAACCTTTACAAGGGTCGTTTGGCTCGCCCTTCAGCCATGGATACGGGCCGAGGATACGGGCTTTGCCAGTTCCAGCCTGGAAGCCTTTCCTGCTTGGTAGCACCTGGCAGGGTGCATGTGTTGTGGGCACAGCCTTGGAAAACAGGGTTGCTTCTAGGTCGTGATGAGGCATTGGAGCAGGACTCTGGGGCCCTGGAGGGGTAGAGCCTTCCTCCTTCAGTCCTGCAAAGAAGTGTCATCGTGTCAGTGTGGAAACACCTCCTAACAGACAGATGGCAGCCCCTCAGTACCTGAAAGGATGGTCTTGGAGAGGGGCCCTGGCCTGGTGATGCACCCGTCTGGATTTAGGGAGGGTTTCCACAGCTGGGCCCACCCGGACTCTATGCCTGTTGTCCTAAGACCACCCTGGCCCTACGCCATTCTACCTTTTCAATGACATTTTATAAGGACATTGTCATATATGGTAGTTGTTGGAGGGGCAGGGGTCTCCTAATAGAAACTTTCTGTGGTAAAGTCAATATTCTTCTCTCTTTGCCCTTTCTGTGTCTTGCTCAGACCATCCAAATTCCTCTGGTTCCCGTCTCTTGGCCTCTCGGAGGCTGAAAGCAGAGAAATCAGCTTCTGTTCCCTCTGTACTCAGGGCTGGTCTCTTGGGGGAAGCCGAGGCTCCTCCCCCCCCCCCCTCCCCTAGGCCTCTCCTTCTTTGCTGATTGCTCCAATAAATGGTGTGAATGACCCTAGTGAGAATGCAAACCCAGAACGAGTGAGCTGGGGGATGTAGCCCCCTTTCTGCTGCCTGGCCCCACCTCCACTGTTTGGCTGCTCTCCTTTCAGGCATCAATCATGGGGACCTGAATGGCTACAACATCTTGGTGGAGGCCAGCGGCGAAGCCTCGGGAGACCCAGCGTATCGTGTGTCTGGAGTCCTGGACTTTGAGGACATGAGCCAAGGCTACTACGTGTTTGAGTTGGCCATCACCATCATGTACATGATGATGGAGAGCAAGGATTCCCTGGCCGCGGGCGGCCACGTGCTGGCCGGCTTCGAGAGCATCATCCCGCTAACAGCTGAAGAAAGGGGGGCTCTCTTTGTTCTGGTGAGCAGTCGGTTCTCCCAGTCGCTTGTGATGTCTGCCTATACATGCCTGCTCTACCCCGAGAACAAAGACTATCTCACAATCACTGCTAAAACAGGCTGGAAGCACCTGCAGAACCTGCTCGACGCGGGGCAGAAGGCTGTGGAGGACGTCTGGTTTGAGACGGCCAAGTCCTACACAGCTGTGATGTCATAGAAACACAACCCGAGCTTAGTGCTTTGCCCAGACCTGGCTGAAGTCCCTGGCGGCACGGTGCTGATGTCATCGGTTATTAGCTGTCACTGTTATTACCCACTACGAAGGCAGCTCACCTTTCTACTGCCTCGAGGTTTGCAAAATAGGCTGGGAATTATCCACTGAGCCTGACTTTCCATAGAGTTTCATGACACTGTGGGATGCGGATTAATTGGAATGATTGATTTTTATGTTAACAATAATGCCACTGAGCACAGGTCATCTGTGGGATCCTCACCTCCTCTAATTCTCAGGAGATTGAAGTGAGGAACTGCTGCACACCCATGATGAGGGAGGAGCTGCCAGACATGACCTCAGGCCAGGCAGCGAGCTTCCTCTGGGATAAAATGGGGAGATGGCACCAAGTCTACCCAAAGGCAGGGGGCTCTGCCAGGTGGTATTTGCTACTGCTTCCTGCTCTGAAATCTGGGACTCTGTCCTAGCTGGGAAAGGAATACCAGTGTGACCTCCATTTAAGAAGTAAAAAATTGAATGCATGAGTCCATGTGTGGAATTATCAAAAGAAAGACCGGGGAAGCCACGGCACACAGTGCAATCTCTGATCAGGTGAGACAAAGTCTGGACTACAAGGAAGAGAAAGAAAATGTTCTGGTGACTAGAACTAGAGAGAGGAAGAACGACTGTCCTCTGTGTGATGGCGTGCCAGGGGACGTCACTAGAAGGTCAGCACATACAGCCATGGGAAACGCCCCCCTCCCTCCCAGCATACCCAGCACAGAGGGCTGTGGAAGGGTCTAGACCACAATAAAAACATCCCAGAGCCCAACTGGACTTCATCCATGTGGTAGTTCTGTCCACTGACACACTGCAGCCCACCCACCCTGAGACGCTGCCTTGGTGAGGCGTGGCAGCCAGAGTAACCAGTTACTTGTCTTATGACGGTGGCTTTCTCTGTGCTGAGTTACACTGGCACATCTCTGGATGGGCTACACTCAAAGCCTTTCCATCCCGAAAGGTCCTTCCAGAACATCCTCCCACCCAGCCTTTGAGAAGCCCGGGTCACCTCCGCCCCTTTGGACCTTGGGAGAGGCTTTTGTGTGGGGGAAACGTTGGCTCAAGTTTCTGTAATACTTACAGTCTTCGAATCATTTTCTTCAAAGTGCCCCTGCAAGGCAGGTGGGGGGTGTTATCCCCTTTTACAAAGGAGGACGTAGACTCTGTGGTGTCACATAGCCTGTCTGTGGCAACGCTGATGCCAAAGCCAGCACTTCTGATTCCCAATCCAAGGTTTTCCCCATCATACTTCTGTTGCTTTTTCATAAGGATAAACCACATGTCCACATTTGCTTTTATACCGGGTTTTTGGGGGGCAAGTGAGCTCTGGTCTATGGATGTGCTCTTCCTTGTGTCACAGAGAAGCTGGGATAGGCCAGTTAGAGTCCAGTCCTCCTACGCACCCTCCTGACAGTGCCCACGTGTGGAGGCAGGGAAAGGCTTCCTGTGGAGGCTGGTGGCCTGAGCTGCCCCTCCAGGGAAGAGAGACCTTCTGTGAGGCAGAGGGGAGGGAGGAGGCCATGCCAGGCCTGCAGAAGCCCAGAGCTGAGGAGCACACACCATGTGAAGAAGAGGAGCCTTTCAATTATCTCCTGAGCTGGGACTGAGAACCATTGCTTTGGCAAGGCCCCAAACTGATTTTTGGGTCTCCCCTTCCTCCCTGGTGGTGATGGAGGGCAGAAGACAGGCGGGAAACCTCAATGAACACAGGCCTCTGGTCTCTGTCTCTCTGCCTTTGCTTTGTCCTGCTCTTAGGTGACGGTGTTGGGACCAGATACAGCCTTGTAGACATTGGAATGTCAGGAGAGTGAGGCCCCCAGAGTTTATAATCCCAAGGAATGACCAGGATCCAGCCCAGCAGTAGGCTGACCCACAGCTAAGAGGCTGAGGCCTACAACAGGGAGGGAATCAGTGGTTTTGCTGCCTGTGGAGGGGAACCCAGCCGGGTGAAGGCTTTGTAGAAACTGCTTCGAATTTGAGCTTCCTCTCCCTGGGATTCGACCTGTTTTCTTATGCAGACCTAGCTTCTGTGAGACGCCCCTCTCCTGGCTCTGCTCCCTCCTCCTCGCTCCCTTGGGTCTTCCCTCACTCCCTTGGGTCTTCCTCCACTGGGCCCCCAGGTGGGCCTGGGTCCAGGGACTTTCCTCTGCAATCATGCCTACTTTCTTGATGATCTCCTCCACTCGAACATGGCTCTGTGATTGCTTCTGTGCTGATGACACTCAGGTCTCCAATCATGGCCTTCCTTCTAAGCTCCAGGCCCAGAAAACCTGAACAAGTTATAGGATCCCAGATTAGCGCTGGGAGGGTCCCTGAAGACCACCGAGCACCAATGTCACCTGAAATGCAGCCGAGCTCGGCTACCAACTGAGCACGTCCCAATCGTGTCTAACCCCTAGTGGCTCTTGTTACTATTTCTGTGGCACAGAGTCGGGGAGGCCGGGCTTCAGTGTCAGGGGGCCTGCATTCGAATGCTTCCCCTGCTACTTGTTACCTGTGTGACCTTGGGCAAGTTGGTTTATCTCCCTGGGTCTCAGTTTTTTCATCTGTAAAATAGATACATGATGCCCAAAGTCCTTTCCAGGAGCCTTTTGAGGACTTGTCCCTTCTACCTGGGCTATGGCAGTGGTTCTTAATTGGTGCCCCACAATCCATCCCAACTACTGAAGGCAGCAGCATCTCCTTAAAATGCCACTTGGATCATACAGTTCCCCTTCTCAGAAATCTCCATCAGCTCCTTATTAGCCACAGGATAAAGTCCTGCCCTTCCAAACCCTTCACAGCTGGACCTCTGATATCTCCCTCACATTCTCTGTTTTTCCCTGCGAGAACCCTCCACTTAACCTTGTCTACCTATTTCTTCACAAGAGACTTCACTGAGAGATATGAGAAGATATTTATCTCTGTCCCTCACAGAGGTGGGGTGGAGGAGTGGGTGTGAAACATTGCATACAACATCAGGTTTTTTCAATATAATAATCAGTTTTGCTGAATTTTTCTTCCTTTTTCTTTTTTTAAAAACATCTTCGTTATAATTCTTTGTTGTAAACCTCAAAGCACTAAATAAATGCTACATATATTAATGGGTTTTTTGTTTTTGTTTTTTTAGTGAGGCAATTGGGGTTAAGTGACTTGCCCAGGATCACACAGCTAGTAAGTGTTAAGTGTCTGAGGCCAGATTTGAACTCAGGTACTCCTGACTCCAAGGCCGGTGCTCTATCCACTGCGCCACCTAGCTGCCCCTAAGATTTTTTCTTTTTTTTTTTTTTTAAGTGAGGCAATTGGGTTAAGTGACTTGCCCAGGGTCACACAGCTAGTAAGTCTCAAGTGTCTGAGGCCAGATTTGAACTCAGGTACTCCTGAATCCAGGGCTAGTGCTTTATCCACTGTGCCATCTAGCCACCCCATGTTTTTGGGTTTTTTTTTTTTAAACAAAAGATACTTCATTGATGTGGGCCCTCCCTCCACCAACACTGAGGTGCACACATTCATTCATTAGCCATGCCACATTTGGAAGGGAACTTGGTGGGGTGAATACCATGTGGACACCACTTAAAGCTTGAGAGTATTCTCCCCTCTGAGACCCAAGTGCTACAGGGGAGAATGTACCCCTCCCCAGGTGTTTGTACTTCTGCTTTTGCTATATCTTCACACTAGATATCCCTTAATAAAAGCTAATTGATGTTAAACAGTCATATGGAACCAGGGTGCTAATAACTGGTGGTTATCGGTAGGGAGGAACACACAGTGGGCATTCAGGTCAGTAGTGTTAGAGAAGAGGGACACCCCACCCAAAAAAAAAAAAACCCTCCGAGATATTCTGGAGCCCTGGAGCCAGCCTTGATGTGGGAGAGCAAGGTCAGGGCCTCACTACATGCTGGGACAGGATAAGCCCCAGAATGGCCCCATATGCAAGCTTCATTCCCCCTGAAAAAAGCCTGCTGTATCTCCCTCTTGGGGTTCTAAGGGCAACCCCCCCCAAGTGGAAGTGGAATGGCTTTCTCTAATGCTGTCGCACACATAGGACCACATCCCTCCCCTACTGCTAAACTCCAGGGGCTCCCTGTTATGTCTAGGTTCAAACAGAAACTGTTGGCTATTGAAAGAGCATCACACCTGGCCCTGGCCAACCTCTGGAGCCTCACTCTGCTTTACTCGCTCTCATAGAGCCTACAGCCCGGACCCACCCGGAGCCATCTGCACGCCCTCACACAAGCTCTGCCCATGCCTCATCCTATGGGTTCAATTATGATCTGGCTGGATGGGATCTTACATCATTCAATTTAGCAAGTAGTATGGGCACGTTCTATAAAGTCCCATTAGGAGGCGGCTGGCCAAAGGAAACACGTGCATACGATTAGCGAGAGGAGCCCGAGGTGCCCTGGTCAGCGGCCTCTTCTTGCAGTCACTCTTGCAGTCACGGCCTAAGCTGTCAGAGCACCTTGATGCAGGTGTAGCTTCTTTGTGGGCACCATGGGCATGGGCAGTGACACCTGTGTCTGCATAAACCCACAAGCACGTGTAAATACTTGGTACACTTCTGAAAAAGCGGGCGTAGGAAGGGGGAGCACGGAAGTCCGCCAAAAGGGAATCGGATCCTGCTTCCGGCAACTGCGGGGCCTGTTTGAGGCCTGATTTCCCGCCTGTTCCCTACGCGGTTCCTTCTGCTTTTGAGGTCCCGGAGGACTGGGGCAGCAAAGGTGAGAGGGGAGGTCGGAGGCCGGGGACCTCTCCAGACCTGCAGCCCCAGATCCTCGCCCGCCTTCGGGTGGCCAGTCTCGGCCCTGACCTGGCCCCACGTGCTCCCCGCGCCAGGTTAGCCCGGGCGTTCTGCGCCGGCGCGGCCCCGCCCCCGGAGCAGTGCGCAGGCGCGGGCGGCCATTTGTGGCAGCGGAGCTCGGCCGGTGGCTCTCGGAGACTCGTCCCGGACCCGGCGGAACGAGCAGCGGCGCGCCCGAAGAGTCCCGACCCCCGGAGCCCTCGGAGGTTAGTATCCGCATCCCCCCAAGTCTGGGCGCGGCCGGACGCTCCCCCAGCCCTCCCGGTCGCCCGGGGCCCCGGGGCCCCGCGCTCCGCGCGCGGAGCGATGACGGTGCAGGAGCCGCCGCCCCCGGGCCTGCCGGAAGTGTCCCCTGGCGGCCACCGTCCGGCTAGCGCCTTTATTATGGGGGGGGGAGGCCGGGGGGGCCGCCAAGGCGGTCCGGCCTCAGTTTCCTCCTCTGTACCACGAGGTCGTCGGGCCGGAGCCGCGCTGTTTCACCTTTGTCTGCAGCCCCTCGCGGGGAACCCGTGGGAGACCCACTCGTGTCTCTTGTGCCGGGAGGGTCTGGGAGACCTTTGCGGCCCCTCGGGTCCGGGGCCGACCCTGCCGCCGTCACTCCCACCAAGCCCAGAGTGGAAGCAGCCGGTGCCCGTCATTGGGCTTGGGGCCCTTGTGCCACCCGTGCCCCGGGTCAGCCGGACCGGGAGCGTCAGCGCCGGTACCTGGGCCGCTCGGGGCCCCTCGTGGTCTTCCTCATTCATCCCAATAGGCGTTTGCCGGGGGTCGAGGAGGGCCGGGGCAGACCCCCCTCCCCTCCCCCAAGTATGCCAAGGTGGGCAGACAGACGGAGCCCCGCGGGGGCTGTACAGGAGACCCCCCCTCCCCCCAGGAGCGTGTCTGCTGTCACCCACGGTGCTGGGCTACAGTACAGCGCCCTGGGGCTGGCGCTGCCCCGCCGCAGCCCCTGCAGATGTGGCCCCATCCGCCGTCGGGTCCTCGGACCCGATTCCGGCAGGACTCTTCTCCGACTTGGCGGAGGGGGCGAGCCCAGAGGCGTGGGGGCGGCTGAGTGGGAGCTGCCTCCCTCTGCCTCCTTACCTTCGCTTTCACTTTGAATTCTGCTTACGCATCTGACCAGTGGGAAGGTTTAGACCAGGGGATCTTGGAAGTGATCTGGTCCAGCCCCGTTCTGCAGAGGAAACTGAGGCCGAAATGACAGGCTAATAAGCGGCAGAGCGGAGCCTGGGACCCAGGCCCAGCCGGGATGGTGTCCTAAGGGGGAAAGCAGAGCTCCAGCTGTCTCCAAGAAGGTGGAGGAGGGAAACAAAGCCCTAATTTAGAGATGAGATGAGAGAAAGAGCTGCACTTTCTAGGATGGAGCCACAAGCCTCTCTCTCCTGACTTTGCCAAGTTGACTGAAAAGGAGTATTTTATATGTGCGCCTTGTGGTGTAGCTGAGCAGTTATTCCTCAACCCCTCATTAGGTAAAATGAGTCATTTGTCACCAGAACAGGTGAATCTAAGAGTGAAATAAACAATATATAGGGAGCTTTAAAATATCTCTGACAATTAGGCCTTTAACTTCAACAAACTCTTCATTAGCATGGAAAGATTTGTGTTTTTTTTTTAATTGTATTTGGGACAAAACATCATACAATAATAACAGCTCATGGCTCTTTCCAGACCACTTTCCTTACAGCCTTATGAAGTTTTCTGCTCATTTTATACTTGAGGAAACTGAGGCTTAGAGAGGTAGAGTTATGTGCCTGAGGTCACATCTCTGCTGAGTGACAGGGCTAGGAATTGCTCTTCCCCGGGAGTCTCGAGGTGTCATAATCTCCCAGTTCTTTCTTCACAGCAGCACTGTAAGCTAAGGTTAGTAAAATGTCTTTAACATGTTAGAGATGACAAAATAAGGATGGCCCATGGAAATTTTGATTTGTTTTTCCCCATAGGCTTACAATATCATAATTATAACATGAGAATTAGAATTCAAAATCCCCACAGGCATTAGTGGACAGGTGTCTCGTAGCTGAGGGATAGGGTGCTGGACCTGGAGTCAGGAAGATTCCTCTCCCTGAATTCAGATCTGGCCTCGGACTTTACAAGTTTTGTGACCTTGGGCAAGTCACTTAACTTCTCTTTGCCTCAGTATCCTCAACTGCAAAATGGGGTGACAGCACCTACCCCCCCCCCCAGGGTGGTTGTGAGGATCAAATGAGATATTTGTAAAGCATTTACTACAGGACCTGGCACAGGGTTTAAATGAAAAAATTCAGATGTTTATCAGTTACTGTCATAAAAACTCATAATTATGTCTTGAAAATACCTAGAAAACTATCAAAACATTCTCTTTTACTAATAGACTTGTTTTATTTTTTTCTAGGAATAATATAAAATACAGGAAACATGGTAAGTTATGTAGATGCCAGTAGTGGTTTCGCATATTAGTAAGAAGTACATTTTTTATTCTTCATGCCTGTGTAGCATGATAAAACTGTAGTGGGTAGAGAGAAATTTGAGGAAATACTCCAAGATTTTTACTTTTTTTGTTTTTGTTTTTTTCGGGGCAATGAGGGTTAAGTGACTTGCCCAGGGTTGCACAGCTAGTAAGTGTTAAGTGTCTAAGACTGGATTTGAACTCAGGTCCTCCTGAATCCAGGACCAGTGCTTTATCCACTGTGCTACCTACCTGCCCCTACTCCAAGATTTTTAAACCCATTGCTGTCTTATTTAGGATGCATAGAACATCTGGGTTTGATGGGTGTGGGTTAGGAGGTGTTTAGGAATGAATACATATGCTTTTGGAAAGGCAGAATTTCATTGTGCGTATTTTTTCTATAGTCTCGAAGATATGACTCGAGGACCACTATATTTTCACCAGAAGGTGAGTACAAATCCTTTAGGTTATCTAGAATCCTAGTGAGAGAGAACAATTAATTATGTTTTAGTGTCTTTTTTTTTTAACTGTTTTACACACTTAAAAATATCTAAGCTTGGGCAGCTAGATGGCGCAGTGGATAGAACACCCGCCTTGGAGTCAGGAGTACCTGAGTTCAAATCCGGCCTCAGACACTTAACATTTACTAGCTGTGTGACCATGGGCAAGTCACTTAACCCCAATTGCCTCACTAAAAAAAAAAAATCTAAGCTCTGTGTCAAAAATTGAACTTCCTGGTAATATATCTTCCAGATTAATCAAATATTCTGCATAGGAAAGCAAACTGCATCCTCCATAACTTGTTGGTATCATTATTGTTCCTGTAGTTTCTTTTGAGTCTCTTGTCTGTCAGCAGTGACAAGAAGGTTTTCTCTTTGGTCCTCTTTTGTAGGTCGCTTGTACCAGGTGGAATATGCTATGGAAGCTATTGGACATGCAGGCACTTGTTTGGGCATTTTAGCAAATGATGGTGTTTTGCTTGCTGCAGAGAGACGAAACATTCACAAGCTTCTGGATGAAGTCTTTTTTTCAGAAAAGATTTACAAACTCAATGAGTAAGTAGAATCTCTGAGAAAAAAGGCTCATTCTACATGATAACGTGCATGCCTGGGACACAGTGAAAATTAGAATTCCTCTCTGTGTCCTGGAGAAAAGTAGTTGGGAGGTATATGATACATGAGGCTTTAAGGCAGCTCTTTAAATCTTGTGTTCTTTAGAACAAAGTTGCTAGCAACATTGTACAACGATCAACCGGGATAGACTTAGCCCCTCTCAGCAGTACAGTGATCCAAGGCAGTTCCTAAAAGCTCATGATGGCAAATGCCATCCACATCCATAGAAAGAACGGTGGAGTCTGAATGCAGATTGATGCGTACTATTTTCAGGGGGTTTTGTTTCTTTCTTGTGGTTTTTCCCTTTTGTTCTGATTTTTCTTTCACAATGGGACTAATGGGGAAATATGTTTAACATGATTCTACTTGTATAACATCTATCAGATTGCTTGCTGTCTTGGAAAGGGAAAAAAGGGAGGGAGAAAAATATGGAACTCAAAAATCTTACAAAAGAATGTTGAAAACTATCTTCACATGCAACTGGGGGGGAAAATACTATTAAGGGGGGAAAAAAAACTGAGTTCCTGCTATTGTCTAACCTACTTCATTTATCACCGGAGTTGAGTATAGCTAGAATGCGATACGATTAGACATTTACAAATGGGTATATTCCTTAATACTTTTCAAATATTCCGTACAGGAATTCTAACTGTTTATCTGTGGTGAAGCCTCATTTTGTTTTTTTCCTTCAGGGATATGGCTTGCAGTGTGGCAGGCATAACTTCTGATGCTAATGTTTTAACCAATGAACTGAGACTCATTGCTCAAAGGTAAGTTCACATGGTGAAGAGAGCATACAGAAGTAGTGTTTAGCACTAGGGAGAGCTCACCTGTGGCATGGTGTTGGGTCACTGTCATTGAGAACTCTCTTAACTAGAAAAGATCTCCCCTCCAGAAAAGGCTAAGACTTCACTTAAAAGCATGCTCTGGATCTTGCTGTGTTGTGATCTATTCAAATAAACAAATCACTAGCAATTATAGAACTCTGTATTTTCAGTTTGCAGAAGATTCACAATTTCATCATTGGGTATATACAGATCAAAGCTGATCCAGTGCCTTCTTTATTATTATTAGAAATAGTATTATTACTTGTGTCACAAATCGGGAATTGTGACACATGTAAAATACCAGACCTTTTCTCCTGTTAAAACTACTCTTAATAACAGCTAGTATTTGTGTGGTATTTTAGGGTTTACAAAGTTCTTTACATTTCTTACTTCACTTGATCCTAACAGCAGTCCTGAGAAGCAGAGGAATATCATTAATCTCCATTTTATGGGTGAGAAAAGCAATGCTAAGTGAAGTCCCCAGGCTCTCATGTAGTTGATGTCTGACAAAGTATTTGAATTCAGGTCTCCCTGATCCCTAGTTCTGCACTCTCTCTTTGACACCACTTTACTTCCTGAATCTAACAGCGTGTGCAAATTTGTATCTTTCCATGGTAGATAATTCTGTGTCATTACAACTCTCTCCATTGGTCTTTTCTGCCTTTAATATACAATTGTAACATTTGGGAACACGTTAGGAAAGAATGCCAAGATAGTGACATGATTCCTCCATGTTAATCTCCATGTTTACTCCTGTGCTATGTATGGGACTTTTATCATAATGTCTCCATGCAGTGGAGCTACTAGGTGGTTTTTCCTTTGTTTCAAGTATTAATATGTCTGTCTCTTTTGAATACTAGGTACCTATTACAGTATCAAGAACCTATTCCTTGTGAGCAGTTGGTTACAGCACTGTGTGATATCAAGCAAGCTTATACACAGTTTGGAGGTACTGATTATTGATCCCTTGAAAACTGTCTAAAAATGTTAAAGCATAAAAGCTTATGAATAAGAAACTGCCTTTTAGACAATAAGAGAGAAGGAAGAAAGTATGTACATTAACATTTTCTTCAGATATTCTTGCTTCCTGAACTACCTATTGCAGGCATGTAGTTTGGGCCTGAAATGTTGTTGCTGAACTCTTGAGAGGCTAAAATAAACATGTTCAGATATGGATGAGAATTTCTGTTTATGTGATAATGCCACTTAAAACCAAGCCTTTGGATCTTTATTCGACCTTCTGGCTCTGTAGTTCCTGTGAACAAAAGTAGAATTAATGGTAGAGTTTATCAGCAGTTTATGAAGGGTTTGGTGGTGAATTCAGTGACCGCGGTGTGGCTCCCACATGTCCTTGGTTAATCCTGACCTTGTTTCATAGGAAAGCGGCCTTTTGGTGTTTCACTGTTGTACATCGGCTGGGATAAGCATTATGGTTTCCAGCTGTATCAGAGTGACCCCAGTGGCAATTATGGAGGCTGGAAGGCCACATGCATTGGGAATAACAGTGCGGTAAGTGTTCTCCGATGGCCCCGAGAGAAGGAAGCAGGGCGCCCTGGGAGGAGAGCCAGTCTTGTGTAGTAGAGCTGAGCCTGTTAGTCTGGCACAGCCTAGAACCTCTCTGAGCCTCAGCCCCCTCCGATGGGCTGGTTCTCACCCCAGCTGCCTCTCAGGGTCCATTGCACATCCGTGATCATGCTTGTCTTCTGATGTGTGTTTCAAGAACTTTATGCAGAAGCTGAAAGGGAATTCTGGGCATTGACTGTCTCCTTGTATCTTATAGGCAGCCGTGTCGATGTTAAAGCAAGACTACAAGGAAGGAGGAATGACTCTGAAATCGGCGCTTGCTTTAGCAATTAAAGTGCTGAATAAAACCATGGATGTTAGTAAACTTTCTGCTGAAAAAGGTAAACCACATCTGGCCTGTTCTTGTTGTCCTTTGAGCTGATTGTCCTGTTGCTGAAAGTTCCTGGCACCATTAAGAGGCTTGGATGTGCTCGTTGTGTTGTATGGTTAGGGTAAACTTGGTCAATTCAGATTCAACAAAGAGTGCTTGCTCTGGGCAGAGCTGTGCTTAGCATTAGGGAAGGTAAGATTGTAGAAGGCCTGTGGGCCTTGCCTTGGCCTCCAGTCCAGCGGGGAAGAGGGGACTGCAGTGTGCAAGTCACTGGAATGTAAAGGGTGCAAAAGTACATTAACCCCCTGTCGGGGTGAGATACTGACACATTTATATTCTGAAGAATTGTTGTGTTTAATTTTTAAAAATAAAATTCAAAACTATAAAAAATAAGTTTAAGAGAGGCATAAGCCAAGTATAATGTGAGGCCCAAGGGGTCAGGAGGTCAGATGTTGTGTCAGATAGGTAGGGTTAGGAATGCAGTTGGATAAGAACTTAATAAGTGGATAAAGGAGTCATGGGATAACTGGCTTCAGTTTTTAATTTGCAAAAACTTCCCTGGAAATTGGGGTGACTTTCCTCCTGGACTCTTCTATCTTTTCTAGTTCTCTTTATTGTTGGGCCTTTGAAGAAAAATGGGGGAATGAAAAGAGGTCTGGACTTGGTGTCAGGAGTTCTGGGTTCAGATCAAAGCTTTGACGATTGGCACCAAGAGCCTGGGCCACTCATAACTTTCTTCAGTCTCTTTTATTAAATGGGGACAATGTTATTTATAGTAATTAGCCCCATAGGTAGGGCTGTGTGAAGAAAAGGCCATGAAAACGTTAAAGCATTATGTGTGTTGATAGTGCCATCATTGTTATTGTTACTATCAGTAATGGCAAGTAGGAATTGAGATCTAACTAACCTATCATGGATTCAGACCCACCACTAAAATCTACCACTGCCATCTCATTGGGCCAGGGAGGTGCCAGAGATCCTAAAGCTATGAAGGGGAGAAAATAGAACTTTAAGCCCCTAGGTGCAGTGGTTAGAACCAGGCCTGGAGTCAGGAAGACTCATATTCCCAAGTTCAAGTCTGGCCTCAGACATTTACTAGCGGGTGACCCTGAGAAAGTCACTTCACCCTGTTTGCCTCAGTTTCCTTATCTGTAAAGTGAGCTAGAGAAGGAAATGGTAAATCACTCCAGTATCTTTGCCAAGAAAACCCCAAATGGGGTCACAGAGAGTCAGACACAACTGAAATGACTGAACAACAGCAAATAGAACCTTGGGTAGGCCTCACCGAGCTAAAAAGGCTTCTGGTTCTGTCACTGGGTTAGTGTCTAAAAAGCAGTCTTGCCAAGCATGGAGGAGGCCAGTGGTTGGTTCCTAGGTGGGATGTTCTTGGCCAGAGCAGCTCTTGAAGCCTCACTCTGAGATGTTGGGATTCTGCCACATCAGTGAAATCACAGACACTTGGAAAAATTGGAGTAAGAGTTCAGTTAAAAAACAACTTTTTTAGTACCTTCTTGGTTTGGTTGAATTAGAATTTAGCCTCAAGTTGTAGTTGAAATGTGTCTTGTTACTCTTGTCTTTTCCTCCACTGTGTTCTCCCACCTTGCTTCACTGGGCTCAGATGCCTTTGCTTGGAAGTAGCAAGAGACCCCCTCCCTCAGGAAGGTGCATGACAGTGGTTAATGACGTTTGGGAGGCCTGGATGCAAGCAGTAGAAAGGGGTGCTGAGAGACGCCTTAATATAGCTTGAGAGAGCAGGGAAAGGAGTCCTGCCCACATTAGGAACCAGAAGACTTGGATTCTGTTCAGGGGTGACCTTGGGAAAGTTACCAACCCCTTGGGGCCTCTGTCTCCCTATCTGTAAAATGTGCCAGATGCTCTCAGGTCACTTCCAGCTCAAAGTCTGGGATCCTCTGCAAGGCTCTGAGGAGGCAGCACAGTGCACGGCAGAGCAGGTAGATCCGATGGGGAGCCAGTAAGTCAGCCTAGTCTGTAGCAGTGGGTCATAAGCCCTCTGTGCCTCGGGCAGCAGGAACCCAGGGTGTCTGCAAGGGCCCAGGTCATTGAAGCCTTTCCAGTCTCTTGGGAGACTGCCTTGGAGAACCCGAGCCCATGAGGCTTTGAGGTGACTGGAGTAAGAAAAGAGCTTGTGCAGGCCAGCATAGTGCACAGAAATGTGGAGTAGACATGGCAAGCTGGGCTCAAGAAGCATTGGAAGCTACTTGGTTCAGGATGCATTTGGTGATGCTTTGAAGGCAATTTACTGCCTTGGATAAACACTCCTTTGTTTTGTTTTATAGTTGAAATTGCAACATTAACAAGAGAAAATGGGAAGACGACAATAAGAGTTTTAAAACAGAAAGAAGTAGAACAATTGATTAAGAAACATGAAGAGGAAGAAGCAAAAGCAGAACGTGAGAAGAAGGAAAAAGAACAGAAAGACAAGGATAAATAGAATCTGAAATCAGGATTTTTTTTTTATAGATAACCTTAGGGTTCCTTTTCAGCTTAAAAAGCTGTTCTTAAACTTCCACATGGAGGAAGTCTCAGCCTGATTTTTCTTAGCCTCTTCTGTGAGGAAATAGGACATTACTTACTGGGTGGGGTCCTTGTCATTTCTGTGCCACTCAATACTTGACTGTAATGATGATCATTCCTTACGGACATCCTACATCCACTTTTTGAATAAAACTTGGAAAGAATGGGAACTGTGTGTTTATTGCCACTTTGTTGCTGAGAGCTGAGCGCCTTTAGAGGAGGCCCGGCCATCCTGTGACTGGTTAGGAGGAATTCCGTGAGAAAATCCCCTGGTGATTGCCGAGCACAGACCAACTCCTTGTTGAATTTGCATCTGGGTGGGAGAGAAATGGCAGCTGAGAAGCCAGAGGCAGGGGCCAGTTTCAATGCCATCCAGGTAGCAGTCCAGGTGAGGTGGGGGGTAGGGGGGGCCAGCATTGGCCAACGAAGGTAGAAAATGAGGCATTTCTGAGGTAGTCGGTGTGACTTAGCCACCAGCCAACTGAATGATCAGCTGGGGGAGCTTTCATGGTTCAGACTTACAACTGGGTATCTCCACCCAGATGTGCCCCTGACACCTCAAACACGTTAAAAAACAAACTCGGGGCGGCAGCTAGGTGGCGCAGTGGATAGAGCACTGGCCCTGGAGTCAGGAGTACCTGAGTTCAAATCTGGCCTCAGACACTTAACACTAGCTGTGTGACCCTGGGCAAGTCACTTAACCCCAATTGCCTCACTGAAAAACAAAACAAACAAAAAACAAGCTCATTCCCTGCTGCTCCACGGCAATCGCCCCATCTTGTGTTTGTCACCTTGAAGTTATCCCGACTTTCCCCTCTCTTGCCTCTCATGGCTGTTAACAAGGCCTGTTGATTGGACATTCCCAACATTTTTGTCTCAACAAGGCCTGTTGATTGGACATTCCCAACATTTTTGTCTCATTCGGTAGGTGACTTTATTCTTGCATGAGGCCGCCCATTCGGCTGCTAGACTGCTCAGGAAGCTTTCCTGCATGTTAAGCCTAAATCTGCTTCTCTGGCTTCCTGTTAATCCAATGCTCAAGGACCACTACCATGACCCTCTGCCTTGCCCCCGCATATAATCAGTGCTGGGTCCTGTGGAGTCTCCCTCTGGCATCTCTCTGTCACACTCACCTGACTCCCTGCTGAACATCACACCAGGGTCTCGAACAACAAACCTGGCCATTGCTGTTACCTGGGTTTGTCACCTTGCCAACTCTGACTCCTTTTAGCCCACTGTTTCTAATGTGTAAACAAGTCTTATGGGTCCATCCTTGTTCAGACCTCATCTCCACCTAACACGTCCTTGCCTTCTTTGTTTTTTTTTGGTTTTTTTTTGTTTTTTTTTTTTTTTGCAGGGCAATGGGGGTTAAGTGACTTGCCCAGGGTCACACAGCTAGTAAGCGTCAAGTGTCTGAGGCTGGATTTGAACTCAGGTACTCCTGAATCCAGGGCCTGTGCTTTATCCACTGCGCCACCTAGCCGCCCCGTCCTTGCCTTCTTTGATCCTTTCCAATCCACCTTGCACATGCTGATGGTGTTTCTAATGCATCGCCATGACCTTGTCCCTCCTGCTCAGATGCCTTCCATGGCTCCTCATTGCTCAGAAAGAAAAACCTCTTGATGTATTCCCATTGTGATTCCAACCTGCTTTTCCTGTTTTTACTGGTCTTTTTCACATGCAGTTTCATACCCCCCCCCCCGCCCCCAAGAAGGCTTCTCACCAGTCCCTGATCTCATTTTGCCCTTTTCTGACAGTGTTGGTACAAGATATGCCCCGTGCCTTCAATGGAGTGCCTCCATACCTCTGCCCATTCACATCTTTCTCCTCCAAGACAGCTCAAGCCCCACCTCCTCCATGGTCTCCACGAATCCCACTCTGATCAGAGAGGATTGTTAGATTTAGAACTAGAACAGACCTTACAGTACATTCAATTCAACAAGCATTTATTAAGTGCCCACTGTGTGCCAGATACAAAGAGAAATGAACAGCATCTAGCCTCATGGGGCTGACATTGTGGGAAAAAGGATGGTGTGTACATATCAGTCAAAAGGAAATCTAGATAAAGTCATCACAAGGGACAGGGGAAATGAGGAAGGGGCACTGGTAGGAGGTACCATGAACTCAGACTCTTGGGACTCTTGGGGTTCCAAGAGGAACAGCCTTTGTGGGACAATCTGCGTAAAGGCACAATGATGAGGTGAAGTGTTAGGGAACAATGAGGAGGCTGGCTCCTCTCCTGTCTAATTTTGGGATAGACAACTCTTAACGTAAATGTATTTTGTCCATTAAATATTTTTATTCTTCCCCAGGGGTGACCATAAACAATAGCTTATATTTACATTGTACTTTTCATTTATATGTGTATAGTATGTGTGTGTTTCCATATGGATACATCTATTATATATATAATACTGGACAACATTTTTTTGGCGTCTAAGTGGTACAGTGGATAGAGTGCTAGGTATGGATTCAGGAAGACATCTTCCTGAATCCAAATCTGGCCTCGAACATTTACTAGCTGGGTGACCCTAGCAAAGTCACTTCACCCTGTTTGCCTCAGTTTCCTCATCTGTAAAATGAACTGAAGAAGGAAACGGCAAACCAGTTCAATATCTTTGCCAAGAAAATCCCAAAATGGGGTCACGAAGAGTCAGACACAATTGAATAACAATTTTTAAAAATACATGGTTTTGGGGCAGCTAGGTGGTGCAGTGGATAAAGCACTGGCCCTGGAGTCAGGAGGACCTGAGTTCAAATTCGGCCTCAGACACTTAACATTTACTAGCTGTGTGACCCTGGGCAAGTCATTTAACCCCAATTGCCTCACTTAAAAAAAAAATACATGGTTTTTAGGGGCAGCTAGGTGGTGCAGTGGATAAAGCACTGGCCCTGGAGTCAGGAGGACCTGAGTTCAAATCCAGCCTCAGACACTTGACACTTACTAGCTGTGTGACCCTGGGCAAGTCACTTAACCTTCATTGCCCCACCCAAAATAAATAAATAAATAAAATACATGGTTTTTAAAGAGAAACCTTGTTTGACTATGCCAGTAAGTGCTATCACTGAGGCACCAAAAGATGACTTGCCAAAAGTTTACAACAATATCCAGAGAACTGAAAACCCAAATGTACTTATTTCCACAAACATACATTTCAGAAATAAAAGATTTAAAATACATTCCCAGCTGGAAGCACCTCAGTCTTTAATTCCTATTGATAACAGCTATATTTATACAGCATTTTAACATTTGCAAAACACTTTAAAATATTACCTAATTTTATCCTCATAATTATAATTGTGAGAGGTAGGTGCTATTATTATCCCCCTTTTACAGATGAGGAAACTGAGCCAGGCAGTGATTTGAGTGACTTGCCCAGGATTACTCAGCTAGGAAGGGTCTGAAGCTGGATTTGAACTTGGGTTTTCCTGACTCTAGTTCCAACCCTCTCTCCTCACTATGCCACTTAGCTGTCTCTTAGTTGGATTATAGTTCTTTGTATCTATGTTATTCTCCTACAATACTGTAAGTTCCTTGATGGCAAACTATTCCATTTAGTCCAACAAACATTTATGAAATCTCATTCATCTTTGTATCCTCAAATCAAAGCAGGGTAGGTGCTTAATAAATGCCTTGTTGAATTAAATCTTCCACTTTAGTAAAGCAAATAACTTGTTATATAGGTTTTAGGACCAGAGAGTCAAAATTATAGGAAGGAAAGGTTTTTATTCAGAATAGGAAAGTGTAGCCTCATGAGGTAGTGACTTCCTCATGCTTTGAAGTATGCAAGCAAAGGCTGGTTGGCAACCTGCTAAGGAAGTTGTAGAGGGGAAACGCAACATTTGGCTTCTTCTAATCCCAATGACTTTTTGTATTCTACTGAGGCTGGAACAACATGAAAAAGTACTTTCATGGTGCTCAATCTTCCTAGAAGCTTGTTCTTTCCTATACTTCCTATGGACAGAGACTACAGGCTTAATTTGTAACAGGGGCCAACTCTACGTGTCCTCTTTCATGGAACAGTCTGGGACCAAGCCATGAGTTCATGGTAGCTCTCCCTATTTAGCCACTCTCTCTACCCCAGCACTATTTAAATTAATCATGTTGTATCCTGCAGTCGGAACTACATGGGCATTATCCCCCAAAGGGGAACTCATTTACCTATCTCTGTTCAACTTTACATCCCTCTTTAGTAAAGTATTCCTTCAAGATTTAACTCTTGCCTCTACTCTCTCTTTTCCATCCCCTCTGCTATACCCTTAGTTCAGGTCTGCATCGCTTTTTCTTATGTAGTTTTAATTTTTTTTTCAATTAATAAGCACATGCCTTCTCTCCCACCTACCTCTGTCCCTCTTACCTATCCCCAGAAAGTAGACAGAGTAAAGCAAACACATTTGCATATTGGCTGTGTCCAAAAGCACGTCTCATTCTGTAGTCTCAAATCCATTTCCTTGAGGGAATTTAGATGACGGGCAGCAAGTAGTAAACTGTGGGAATCGAGTGAACCACACTGACTCTATCTTGTGTCTCAACTCTGGAGCTAACTCATTTCCTTTTCTGTTCAATTGTGGGTCTAGTCCAATTTCTGTCCTGTGAGAAAACTTGATTAAATTGTGGGAATTGTGAGAGGACTTCGTTGTATTGTTGCCCTGCATGGCTGGGAAAGCTGAATTTCCTCTCCTTTAACTAAGCACCAAAAACTCAATCAGATTTGAAGACTGATGCAAGGAGTTGTCTCAGTTATATATCTCAAGCAACCCATGTGTCTTATGTGAAAACTGGCCCTATACTGATCAATTAGTTATTGCTTCCATGTTCCTTTGGTTGTATATAGACCCTTGCGGGGAGTGAGTCACCTGATTTCAGGGAATTGTACCTGCTCACCCTCCCCCTCCCAACTTGGAAAGCCCCTAATATTTCCCCCAATTAGAAATCAGATTACCTAATTGTATCCTAGTTAATGGGTCCCTTTAATTAATTAGTCTCTTGATTGTTTTTAACATATAAAAGTCTGTCTCTCCCATATTCAAGGTCCAGTGACAAAGATGAAGAAGACAACTGGTCCTAATTTGTTGGGCAGTTGGCATTGGGTTGCTTAATAAATCTATACACTCAAAGCTCAAACCTTTGTTTCCTCAGTAGTTTCATCTTTTATCTGCCACAACCTCTCCGTCAGGAAGTGGGTATTATTGTCTTCTGGAATCAGAGTTGATTACTTTGTTGACCAGAGTTCTTACGTCTTCAAAATTGTTAATTTTTGCAAGTTGTTGCTATAGTACAAATTGTTCTCTTGATTCTGCTCACTTCATTCTATATAAGTTCAAAGTGAAGTTCAAATAATTCCTGCTCCTCCCATCCTTTCCCCATTCCTATAGAGTTCTATCTATGCCCCCTAATTACATGAGATAAGTTTCTCCCATCATTCATTCCCTTTCCTTCCCTAGCCTATTCTTTTTCCACCCAGGCAGCTAGGTGGTACAGTGTATAGTGCACTGGCCCTGAAGTTGGGAGGACTTGAGTTCAAATTTGACTTCAGACACTTATTAGCTGTGTGATCCTGGCCAAGTCATTTAAACATCTGGAGCCATCTCCAGTTGTCCTGATGTATATCTTGTCACTGGACTCAGATGACTCTGGAGACCTTGCACAGCCCTCCCTCACTAAAATCCAATTCATTGCAAGTCATTATATCACTCCAATGTCATGGTCCTCTTCAAGAACAAAGAACAAACAACAGCTTTCTCTACCATTTCTTTTCTCCTTTTTTATATTAACAAACCATAACAAAACTAATACCCCAACCTCCATCTTATTCAATTTCCTCTATGACCTCTGCTGACATTATATTCTTCCTCTTCCTCCCTCTACGAATACAAATGCTCCAAATTTATTTTTCCAATTGTTTGTATTTGCCTTTTTATGTTTCTCTTTATGATTGTGTTTGTATTTAAAAGTTTCTACTAAGCTCTGGTTTTTTCATCAGGAATGTTTGGAAGTCCTCATTTTCATAAAGGTCCATTTTTCCCCCTGTAGGATATACTCAGTTTTGCTAGGTAAGTTATCCTTGATTGTAATCCCATATCTTTTGCCTTTTGTAATGTTGTATTCCATGCTCTCTGTTCCTTTACTTTGGTAGTTGCCAAATCTTGTGTGAGCCCACCTGTGTTTTCTCTTTCTTTTTGGCTCCTTACAACATTTCTCTTTGACCTGGAAGCTCCAAGTATTGGCTATGACATTCCTAGGATTTTTAATTGGGGGGTTTCTTTTAGGAGGTGACTAATCAATTCTTCCTATTTTCACCTTGCCCTCTAGTTCTAAGAGATGTGGGTAGTTTTCCTTCATTATTTCTTGAAATATGATATCTAGACTCTTTTTTCTGGCCATAAATTTCAGGTAGTCCAATGATTTTTAAATAATTTCTCCTTGTTCTGTTTCCCAGGTCAGTTTTTAATATGAGATACCTTGCATTTTCTTTTCTTTTTCAATTTTTTGACTTTATTTTAATATTTCTTATCTCAAGGAGTCACTAACTTCAGTTTGCTCCATTCTAATTTTCAGGATAAAGTTTTGTACTTCTGCATGAAGCCAATTTTTTTCTTCCTAGGTCTCTCCTCCATAGTTCTCATTGTCATTCTTCTTTCCTCTATTGTTCTCATTTCTTTTGCAATACCACTTTAAAACTATTTTTAAAAACAACTTTTGCATCATTTCTTCTCAAAAGGTCTAACTGATCTTATGGCCAAAATGTATTTTTCTTTGAGGTTTTGCTTGTGAGTATTTTGGAATTAGTTATTCCCCTCTTCTGGATTGTGTCTTGGGCATCCCCTCTCCTCATGATAGTTCTTTATCTTGTCCATGCAATCTGTTCTGGCCAATCAAATGTTACTGGCCTAGCTGGGCAGTCTTTCAGGACTGAGTCTGTGAATGTGGCCCATCTGGGAGATCTGCTTGTGCTGTGTTCCTGGGTAGGGGACTGTGGTTCATGATTTGCTCAGGGTGACCCCTCACTGGGGGCTCTGGTCATCGAGTCAGTGCTGACCGAGTCTGTGCTCTAGGCCCTTAGCGACTGGCCTGGGCTAGGGTTGAGTCTAAGATCAGCTCTGGGAATCCACACCCTGTACTTTCTGTGATACCAACCCACCCTTTACCCATAGTTCCTGCCCTGGTCACTTGCCTTTAGGTTGAATTTGTGATGTTGGGTTGGAAAGAAACTCTGGTTTCTCCTTCAGTTTCCCATTCACTACCATGTGCAGGGCATCCTTCTATCATTTTTGAGGTAGTTAATTGGGCTGGACTACTTCCTCCGCTGCCGCCATCTTAGCTGGTTTCCTCTTTATTACCCTCCACCTGGACAATTGCAATACCATCTGAACTGGTCTCATCATTTCCATTCTTTCATCACTTTGTAGCAATATGCTCTCCCAAATTACAATGAGCTGGCTCCAGCACACCGCTGATAGCCCCTCTCTCATGACAGGTCAAGCTCCTCCAGGACTGAACTCAGGCTGAACCATGCACCTGGGACCAGAGCAAGTAGGACCCTCAGTGAGGGAGGAAGTGGGCACAGTGTCCCAGCATCTGTACCCAGGAGTGATTTTCTAATATTTTAAATAATAAAATCATAATAAATAAGTTTGGTTTCTTTTATGTTGAGCTTTCTTATTACTGGCTAGGACTTGGCATAAATTATTCTCCTCTCGTGATTTACTTGTGTTTTTTTTTTTTTTTCCCTCTCACAATTAGATTTCTCTAGCAATCACTGGTTCTGTAATGGAAAACTTGGCAGCAATGAAGATTGAGCCTGGTTTTATTTCTGGTCATTCACTGCAAGAGAGTTTGTTGTTATTGCTCGACCGTGGCAGAGGGATGGCATTTGTGATGAATATGTTTTGGGGCAGCTGGTTGATATACTTGACTGTCCATAGGCTCCATCGAACCTTATTTCATGGGGTTGTGTTTTGTTGCTGAAAGCTAATAAAAAACAAATTAGTTTCCTTTCTTAGAGCTGTCCAGATAAAAATATTGCCAAGCTCTTTAACATTTTGATTGCTGTGTCCACTTCCATTGTAACAACTCTACTGGACTTTTTACAGCCTTTTGGAAGAAGTTGATATGAACACCTTTTAAATATTCACTTCTTTGTTTCTTTGCTTTACTTGGTGAAAAACACATTTCATTTTGGCTTCATAAGTGTACACCTTCTATTCTTAGATACTCCAATGTGTGACTCTTGTCTAGCAAGGTCTGCCGATACATTCTGAACAGGGGCCCACTCAACATACTTCCTCTTGGTTTCAACATTACATCAGGAGTCATAGCCCATAAAGGCCAAACACATCAGTGTATTTGTTTCTCTCTCTCTCCCTCTCCCTCTCCCTCTCTCCCTTTCTCCCTCTCTCCCTCTCTCTCTCTCTCTCTCTCTCTCTCTCTCTCTCTCTCTCTCTCTCTCTCTCTCTCTCCATCTGTATCTTCTGTTTCTATATCACCTTCATACCTTCATGGCCACACAGATCCCTCTTCTTCTTCCCTCCCCAAACAGGGCCCTCCCCCTGTTCTGGACCTCTATCTGCCTAACAACACTGGTATTACATGGCTCACAGCCTTACCAGGAAAAGATTGTTGGGTTTTTTAAATTAAAAAAAAAAAAAAGGTTGGGTTTTAGTACTGGGGAAAGACTGGCCTCATGAAAAGGATTCCAAATTCTTATCTTAAATTAAGCTTTCCAGTTGGGCTTTCATCTCACAGGCCCCTGACTTCATGCAGAATTTATTCTTAAGGAACAGCAGAAGCTTGAGATGGAACATCAGGAATGGGGGTAGGAGGGTTCTTCATTACTCCCAGTTTAGCTCAGTTGACCCCATTACACAAAGCAAATAACATCACTGAAGTGAATGACAACTCATGGGACCGCAATGCCCGCTCGCTGTTAGCTCTGTTTATTTCTGACTTGGAATGTAATGTCATCTGGCCTGATTCCCTCCCCATGTGCCCTATTTTACTCCAAACTCTTTTTGAAATAATCAGGAGGATGGAACTTGGAATAATGTGGCTAGAGGGTGGACCCTGAAGCCAGAAAGACCTGGTGTTTGGTCCCATTTCTGACAAATATAGACTCGTGATCCTGAGCAAGTTACTTAACCTCTGGGCAATTTTCTAAGATCATAAATTGCAGAAAAGGTGCTGACCTGAATTAGGAGAGGGAAGTGGGAGTGAGTCTGATAGCATATGCAATGTTCCACACCCATAGCCCCTCACTTTTGCAGAGATGATATGGGGTACATTTTTCATCTCTTCTCTATATTGGCTAAACTAGGCTAAGATAGCGCAGCCAGATGGCAGCCAGATAGAGTACCAAGCCGGGAGTCAGGAACCTGAGTTAAAATCCAGCCTCGGAAACTTATTAGCTGTGTGACCCTGGGAAAGGAACTTAACCTTGTTTTCCTCAGTTTCCTCATCTCTAAAATGGATTGGAGGAGAAAATGTCAGACCCCTCTAGTGTCTTTGCCCAAAAAACAATACCCAACACCAAATGAGGTCACAAAGAGTTGGGGTGACAACTTGAAATGAACAACAATAGTCCATTATAATTAGAATTCAGTTTTGTTTTTACCATTCATGTTACTGTAGTCATTGTGTATACTGTTTTCCTGTTTACTTCACTCTGCATCAGTTCAGTAAAGTCTTTGCTTGCTTCTCTGAATTCTTCCTATTGGTTCTTGTAAGTAAAATTCCATTATATTCATGCACCTCAATTGGTTTAGACATTCTCCAATGGATGAGAATCGACTTTCTTCTTCTTTTTTTTTTTCTCAGGGCAATGAAGATCAAGTGACTTGCCCAGGGTCACACAGCTAGTAAATGTCAAGTGTCTGAGGCCCAATTTGAATTCAGGTCTTCCTGAATTCAGGGCTAGTGCTCTATCCACTGCGCTGCCTAGCTGCCCCCTCAACTTTCTTTTCAATTCTTTACTGTCACAAAAAAGTGCTGCTATCAACATCTTGGTGCCAGTGGCATCTTCCTGTCTATCTTTGACCTCCTTGTTGAGGTATATGCAATAAATACATTTATTTAAAATAAAATTTAAAAGTTATTCCTCATCTCCATTTTCTTCCCTCCTTTCACATTATACCTTCAATAGTTACCTATCACTCAAGACTCACCTTGTGGAGAGGAACCAGTTCTTTCGAACCTTAGCTTCTATCTTCCCATTGTCATCAGAGAATAACAAATATGGACTTGAAAGGGCAAATCTTCTGCCTCTTTGGGCAGCAGAGTCCTCTTGGGATCATTTCCTTGACTAGTACCTGCTGTCCCCAGTTGCCCACTAGCTTGGCTCAACACTCTAATCTCTTGTCTAGCACTATTCATCACCCATGTCTGCCATATCTACCCCCTCTGAGTCTCCCTGACCCTTGATCCATCGTCTACTTTGGTTGCTGTCCTGCTCCCAAACCCATTCTTTTTCCCCCCCTTTTTTCTTGCAGGGAATTAAAGGTTAAGTGACTTGCCCAGGGTCACACAGTTAGTAAGTATCAAGAGTCTGAGGCTGGATTTGAACTCAGGTCTTCCTAAATCCAGGACCAGTGCTTCATCCACTGTGCCACCTAGCTTCCCCCTCCCAAACCCATTCTTAACTCTCTCTAATGAACCCCCTACATTGCCTACTGGTTCTACCAAAGGCCAACACCTGGTTCCATGTACAGCCATGGCCTGGCGACCTGGAGGCTGTTAACAGCCCTGTAGTGCCACCTGCTGGTTAAACGTTTCCTAGTTGAGCCACCCTCTGGCTCAACTCCATCCCTTTGTGAATTGGGTTTTCATAGGAACAACTAGTTAGAGAACAATGATCAGACTTACAATGAACACTCAATGCTTTGATCTGGAGCACCTTAATAATAGCTCTCCTTCATACAGTTCTTTAAGTTTTGAAAAGTGCCTTGCAAATATTATTGTTTCTTTTGGTCCTCACAACAATTCTATGAAGTAGGTGCTATCATTATCTCCATGAGGAAACTAAGGCAATGTTTAAGCGACTCGCCCAGCGTGACACAGTTAGTGAACGTCGGGCGCTTCTGACGCGAAGTTCAACACTCAAGCTGCGTAGATGCATTGAATTATAGGGTTTTTTTATACATGTCATATCTCGCAATAGAATGGCAGCCACTTGAGAGCAGGCTGGTTCAGGTATGTACTGCACTCTGTGGTCTTCGACTCTGTGCTGGTTTCATCGCTTTGTACCCCCAGTTCAGTGCTCCGAGTAAAGAAAGTGTTTAATAAATGCTAAATTAAATCAATAGGACCTACGGGAACGTGTGCTTGTCTGGGAGAGCCTTCAGGGACCCCTCTCCGCCCCCACTGCACTCCCAGCAAGGCATCGGAGAAGGGCTGGAGGGGAGGACCTTCTTAGAAGTGTGCCGGTAAATGATTAACAGTGGGTTCTCTGGGGGAAATACATACACGCAGGACACGCCTTTAAGTTTCAGCAGCATTGTCACCATTTTCTACATTTTTGGCTTAAACACAGACGATCAACGAAACAAGAAAGCCCTGCTTTGTAGCATTCCTATTCGAAGCGCGAATGCTCACACTGAAAACTTAACTGATCTGCTGGCGACGCCCCAGCATTGCCCGCAGAGCTCGCCAATTTATAGAAGAGGTTCTTAACCTTTTTGTGTCCTGGAGCCCACTGGCAGTTCCGTGAAGCTGGTTCAGAATCACGCTTTCAATTGCATAAAGTAAAATGCACAGCTAGGCGGCACCATGGTGCACAGAGCACCGGGCCTGGGTTCAAGAAGACTCATCTTCCTGAGTTGAAATTCGGCCTCAGACATTTACTAGCTGGGTGACCCTGAGCGAGTCACTTAACCAAGATTACCTCAGTTTCCTCATCTACAAAATGAGCTGAAGAAGGAAATAGCAAGCCACTCCTTTATCTTTGCCAAGAAAACCCCAAATGGGGCCAGGAAGAGATAGACTGGACAAAGAACCAACCACCACCACCAAAGTAAAATACATAGGATTACAAAGGAAATCAATTATAGTGAAATACAGTTATCTTTTTTTTTTGCAGGGCAATGATGGTTAAGTGACTTGCCCAGGGTTACACAGCTAGGAAGTGTCAACTGTCTGAGGTTGGATTTGAACTCAGGTCCTCCTGAATCCAGGACTGGTGCTTTATCCACTGCCACCTAGCTGCCCCTAACAAATATTTTTAAAAAATAAGTTCACTGACTTCAGACTAAGAACCTATGACTTATGGCTAGAAGATTCCTTAGATGTCATTAAGCCCAACTGCCCTTTTACGGATGAGGAAACTGAGAAGCAAAGAAGTAAAATGACTTGCCCAAGGTCACACAAGTAGGAGGTGGGATTTGAACCCAGGTTCTTTGACTCCACATTCCATCCTTTCTGTTGCACCACATTGCCTCTCAGGGCCAGATACGAGAACTCCAACCTAAATATATACCTTTTTTTTTTTGCATTTGTAATTTCCCCTTTCCCTGGGGAACTTGTTATATTTATTTATTGATTTGCATGCTACACATTATGCAAAGACAGTTGTTCATATGATTGGGGCTTGCATAGGAGAGGGAGGTCTCAGAGTCCTCCAGCAGCACCAACAACTGGTTCATTCTTGGCTTTGGCATCGATATGACCTTCATAAGACCTCTAGCTATTTATAGAAGTTGGCTCTGTTGGCCATTATTTCTATTTTCATGGCTGTGCTTGGAACTAGATCATTGCAAATGGTTTCCATGTTACTCAGATTCTTTGCAGTCAGAAAAACCAAAAAGTTTGCTTTTCCAAAAGTCTGTTGGCTTAAAGTTCTCCAAGAAGGACTGAGAAGAGTCAGCCTTGGAAGGCTCTCCTATGAGAAGTCTGTGAAGTTCAGAGAGAATTTGTCAGTGTCGCTTCTGCCAAATAGACCTCTCTAATCAATTATGAACAGTAGCAGCAGAATCAAGGACCTATGGAGATTTAGAAAGAGGTTTCTAGCTGGCAACCGAGAATCACTGCCCAAGTTGCTAAGCATCAGCGACAGATGGAGTCAGTGATATTTATAAATGTTAATTGATGATAATAGAGTGCTGGGATTACCTAGCCATCTGAAGGAGCTGCGTGTCATCCCTGCTGATATCAGAGAATGACAGAACTGGAAGGGGCCTTTTGGGGCACCTGGTTTAATCCCCTCATGTTAGAACTGGATCAGCTGAGCTCCAAATGGAAAGTGACTTGGCCTAAAGTCTCTGTGGGTGAGCACCAAGACTGCAGTAGCTTTAGTTTTTGGTCTGAACCTATGATTCTTGTCAATGCAGGGACTTCCTCTGTAATTTAGAGTGTGGAACACTGGGAGGTTAAGTGACTTATTAAATATAAACTCCTCTCTTTAGCTTCTAAAGTCTTTCACAGCATGGCCCCAAACTATCTTTCCAGACCCATTGCACATTTCCCCCCTTCCCATGGACTTTGGATCCAGCCAAATTGGCCTTCCCTCTATTCCTCACACATGGGACACTCCATCTCTCATACCTTGGCATTGGCCACCCCCCTCCCCCATGCCTGCAATGTACTCCCCCCTCACTGCCCTCCACCTCCACCCTCACAGAATCCCTGTCTTTCTTCACAGGGACAAGATTAAAACCCACATCTTCTAACTCCTGGTCCTGATGTTCTTTCCAGGACATAGCTTTACATTCTGACATCTGGACAGTATTTCCATAAAGGAGGCAGAATCTGTGATTTCTTTTGTGACTCCTCCACAATTTAGTGTAACCTACATGGGATGCCAAAGCCAGAAAGCCTGTCTTCTAGTGATCAGTATTCTGGATGGGAGCTTTTTTCTGCCCTCTCATGGGCAAAAAGTCCAGGAACCCTTCATTGAAGCTTTTGAAATAAGGACATGCTAGAATCTCTGATCTCCTGGCAAAGCCCTTGAGGAGGAACAGTCACTACCTCACTAAGTTGAGGCACTTGAGAGAGACTTTGGAGGAGGGATAATTCATTCTTTCATATATTCACTCAACAAACATTTTTTTGCCAACTTGAGATACAAAAAAAAAATAGAATTAGGGGAGACTTTTCAAGCCTAGGGCTGGAGTGATTTGCTTGTCACACAGATAGGAAGTGACAGTGTTGGGATCAGAACTCAGGACCTTTCTGATTCTAGAGCCAAGATCCTTTCGATTCCCTTCTATATTTTTAATCTTCTAACGATGTCTTTTGTTTTTGACCCTACGGTAATTTTTGGATATACCCCTTCACCCCAAAAGAACACTTCTTTGTGAGGAATAAAAACCAACACATCAACAATGTCTAACAGTACCTGAACCCAAAGCCCACTGCCTCTCTCTGGAGACAAGGGAGACCAACATTTATGTTTAAGCTAACACTCTATTAATAAATATGAACTACCGTTCAACCAAGGCAAAAGCAGCTTTAGCTACAGAATCTTGAATGCAAAGAAAACGCCTAAATGTGCTCCCCTGGCAGCTGACAGGATCGGACCGAACGGGCACTAAGCTGCCCTCCTGTTCTAAATCCATGCAACCATTCAAAATGTAAGTAGACAAAGAGAAAAATATCGGAGCACAAGCAAAAAGGCCAGAACACAAAGGCGAGCCGGGCTCCCCGGGACAAACAGAAGCATCACAAGTACAGGAAAGTACAGAAGAGGGACACCGTCCGGATGTGGCGCTGGGGTGGCTGGAGGAAGGGCCAGCAGACACATGCAAAGTCCTGTGCCCTGGGAGGGAGAGGCAGGATTCTGATCCTGCCTGGCTAGGGGATCACATGCAAAAGCCCTTCTCACCCTGGTCCCCCTTCTGCCTTTCCACTCCTCTTGCTCCTCATTCCCCTACAGGTACTCTTTTTTGGGGGGGGGGCGAGGCAAGGAGGGTTAAGTGACTTGCCCAGGGTCACACAGCTAGGAAGTGTCAAGTGTCTGAGGTCGGATTTGAACTCAGGTCCTCCTGAATCCAGGACCGGTGCTTTCCCCACTGCAGCGTCAGCTGGCTGCAACCCCCCCCCCCCCCCGTCCCCACATGTACTCTGTGACACTGCCGTTCTGGGTGTCCCACGAACAATCATCCCATCCCTTGACTTTGGCCATTCTCTCTGGCTGTTCCCTTTGTTATCTCCATCTCCCTTCCTGGCTTCCTTTAAGTCCCAACTCAAATTCCACCTCTTACAGGAAGCCTTCCCAAACCCCTCTTCGTTCTAATGCCTCCCCCCTCTTAATTATCCTCTATATAGTTGGGACATATTTGCTTGCTTGCTGTCTCCCCGCCTGGATTTTCAGTTCCTTGAGGGGCAGCGACTGACTTTTCTCTATTTTTGTATCCCCAGCGTTTAGCACAGTGCTCGACACATAGTAGACGCTTAATAAATATTAATTGACTGACTGTGAAAAGTAACTATTTTTTGTCTGCCCCCTCACACGTGCCCAGTATTGAGAGTCCCTCCCCAGGTCCCCGCCCCTGGGGTGGTGATTGGGATTTGGGGTGAAGGCGTGGTCTGGAGGCTGACTGGGCGGGAGCACTAAAAGGGGACGGGAAACCGAGGGATGGGGCAGGCTGAAGGGATCGTCACTGAGGAAAGGTGGGGTGGCAGAGGGGATGAGTGCTGGCGAAGAGGTTTGGGCAGGTATTGGGGAGGTTCGTACACTGCTGGGCACGGAGGAGGCTGAGCGGGGAGAGGCTCTATAGGAATCCGCGGCTAAGTGGGGCGGGGGCCCAGTGGGGTACTTCCGGATGGGGCTAAGATGCGGCTTGGACTCTGGGCGTGGCTGTCGGGGGGAGTGGCTGGTTGGGAGGCGGGGCTTGGCTGGGTCCGGTCCGGAGTCGGGCTTGCAGTGGGAACTAGCTGGACGCCGCGCTGAGCGCTCCCTACCTGGCCGCCTCTTTCAGCCTCCGTACGCCTTCGGGACTCTCCCCGGGAGGACCGGGGACATGGCTGCAGTGGGGCAGCTCCTCTCTGCTCACCCCTCCGCCCTCGCCCCCAGCAGCCGCTGCCCCCGCCGCCTGCTCCTCTTCCTCCTCCAGCTGCTGTTGCTGGCTCAGGCCGGCGCCCTGGTCAGCGCTGCGTGGACTGGTGAGAGCGAGAGGGAGGGGTCCGGGGCAGGGACGGTGGGCGACCGGGCTAGAGACGTGGGGGAGGAGAGGTGCTGGGCGTGGGGGAGTAGATGTAGTACCTGGGGCGGTGAGGATGCGGAACAGGGTCTGGGGGATGTTGTGCGTGAGGGAGATGCGGGACCCGGGGACTGGGTCTGGGACCGGTAGGGAGAAGAGACGCAGGGGTGGGCGAGTCGAGGGCGGGGGCAGTTGAGGGGAGAGGGAGGGACTTGTGTTCAAATAACAGCTCAGGACCTAGGAGGGGAGCTGGGGTGGATAGGGTTGGGGTAGGGATGCGAGGGAGAGGGCACCCGAGGAGCTGGGTAGAAAGATGGGACAGGTGCGAGGAGAACGTGTTAAAACAGCAGCTTTACGTAGTCCTTGAGAGAAGGCAGAGGTTCCCGGGTGGGAGGCTCTCAAAGAGAACCTTGTTCTGCACCTCCGGAATGAGTTGTTCTGTGTCATTCGTACCTCGTGCCAGCATCCTCTGGCTTGGGGGCGGGGGAGATAGAGATTTCTGGATAATGTGTTTGTGTCTCTTTGGATACAAACGATCTGGATGATGCGTTTGCTTTTTCTAAGTACAAGTTTCTGCACGTGTGTTAACGTTTCCATGCTTCAACGATTTGGGAGCTCCTTGGGTTGTGGACTCCCTCCATTGAGGCACTTGGAAAGAAATACCTCTGGGTTTTCACAGACTCTCTTCAAAGAGTTGATCTGGTCTCCAGCTTTGTCACCCTGAAACTAGCGATGACCCCCTCAGAACTTACTTAGCTAGATGGGTCCTCAGAGGAAGGACAGACAGCACACCCAGCTCATCCTGGGAGATTTTCTCTCTGTGAGATAGCAAACTAATATGGCCCATAGCGAACCCCGGGTCACCTCCAGCCATGATGAGGCATCAGGGGAGGGGCTGAGGAGCAGTAGCTGACTTTGTCTGGCCATACTGGTTTGCATAAATACGCAGGTGTATGTACTCACACACATATGTGACAGCTCACATTTATATAATTTGCCACAACCCTATGAAGTCGTGCAAATATTATTAGTACCGTTTTGCAGAAAAAGAAACAACCCCAGGGAATCAAAATGACTTACTCAACAAGCAAGGTCAGAACATCATCAGAGCTGGGACCTCAGCCTTGGTCTTGTGACCCCCAAAGCTCTTTTGGCTAAATATACAAATATATAATATAAAAATATAAATACATAAACTTACTTTTCTGCTTTCCCCATGTCTATGTACAAGTATTCACTAAAATGTACATGTACAGAGAAAAAAGTAGCTTTGTGTAAAAACTGCAAAATAGGATCGGTTGCATTGATTTTTTTTTTTTTTAAGGAGAGGCTAAGGAGGGATTTTAAGAGAGTAGAAACTGCTGGAATGACTTTTTTCCTTTTTTCCACCTTGGTGACTTGGCTTAGGGTTTCATTTTGTTAATTGCTATGACACTTTAATTACTGTAATGCTTTAATTAGGGATTTAAAAAATCTAGGGACTTTGTGTTTAAAATGCAAAGAAAGGTCAATTTCTTTTTTTGTCTGCAAGGTACAAGCAATCGAAATATCTGCGTATGTCCTTAAGTATAACTTTTTCAATCTAGGAGAGGGTCTGTTATTACCTGACCTGTTATTTGTAGTAATTTGTAGACTGTGTTTTCTGCTTTGATTTCCCCTCCAGAACTTCTAAATTCTCTTTCTGTGTTTGGAGAAGGAGCTGGAAACTCGAATCAGGTCTTTGAAATGGGTACAAGGTTAACATTTTATCTGGACGCGGAGTATTCATTTTTAAAATCTTGTTTCTTGAACGGAAGATATAAAGGGTGTTTGACTGTATCCAACATCACAATCCTATTATCCCTTTGGGCACCATTTCCCTGCCTGAGCAATGGATCTCTGTCAGGACATGGAATTCTAATCTCATTTGCCGTCGCTTTCTCAGGCTTCTCATTAGTTCAGCAAGGAGAACAACACTGACAACCTGGCCAAGGATGCGTTTGGGAGAGACAACAACGAGGCATGGTACAACTGTACACTATAACATTTGGATAAATGAATAAAATTTAAAATGCCTACTAAGTGCCAAGCACTAGGGATTAAAACGAAAACAAAAGTGAGACAGTCCCTCCCTTCAAGTCGCTTGCCTTCGGAGTTTTTGTCTGTAGAGTCTTAGGCCTAGGGAATAGAGCGATAGGGCAGCCAATTCTGTGGGGGCTGGGCATGAGGTGTATACCCAACAGAGTGTAGGGAGTGAATGGGTTATGGAGCATGGTCTGGGACCAGCTGGATATCATTGGTAAGGTGAGTTTTCAATCATTCCCTGACACACCAACTGGGATAACAAGTTCAGGCTAGGGTTCCAGAGGTGGGTGGATCATTTTCCTGGGAGAAGGGGACTATGGTTTCTAAAAGTTTTAGGCATAGAAAAAAGCCTTGGGGGCAGCTAGGTGGTACAGTGGATAAAGCATGGAGTTAGGAGGACCTGAGTTCAAATCTGGCCTCAGACACTTGACATTTACTAGCTGTGTGACCTTGGGCAAGTCACTTAACTCACTGGGCACTCATTACCCAGCAAAAGGAAAAAAGAAAAAGAAAAAAGCCTTACCTATTTCAGAGCTTTGAGAAACTGTGATTTCACCCTTGTTGGTTTTGCATCTATTTTGTATTTAATTATCTATGTCCGCCCTCCCCTAGTTTCAGTAGAATGTAAACTTCTTGAGGGCAGGGATCGATTTTTCTTTTGTCTTTGTACCTCAGCACTTAGCACAGTGTCAGGCGAATAGTAGATACTCATTAGCTGTGGAACTGAATTGAATTCATGAATATAGAGTGAAAACTCCTCTATGCATTAGTAGACACCTTAATGAGTTGTGGCCAAAACAATTCATCACCTGGTGGCTGGCCCTCGGGGGAGAAGCCCTTCTAAATTTAGCCGGACTGGTTCTCAGATGATGTATGCAGAGTTCACCTGCACTCAAAGCCTTCTAGCTCAGCTGAGTAGGACCTTCCAAAGCATGTGCTCTGTCATGAGAGTCTTCAAGAGCTCAGGGTCATACCTGTGTCAGGACAAGGCTCAAAGGAAGAGTAGTAGTGTTGTTATTCATAAGGCCAAGTGTCATGGAAGACCTAAATGCAGAAATGAGGTAGATTTCATTAATATTTCAGTGGTTAAAAGTGATTATTATTATTTTTTTGTAAATGGTGATTTACATTTCGTGTGTGTGTGTGTGTGTGTGTGTGTGTGTGTGAGTTGGGGTTAAGTGACTTGCCCAGGGTCACACAGCTAGTAAATTTCAAGTGTTTGAGGTCAGATTTGAACTCAGGTCTTCCTGACTCCAGGACTGGTACTCTATCCACTGTGCCACCTAGCTGCCCCCTTTATTGTGATTTACAAAGTATGCACGTGAACATAACAGGTCATTAGGTTCAGGGGTCTATTTAGCATCAGGACATGTTTTACTTTTCCTTGCTGGAGCTAGTGTGGGAAGCAGCCAAAAAAACAAAAACAGAAACAAAAAAAACAAAACCAGGCATAAATCAGACTGAAGCAAATATGGGATGGTCAAATATCAGAGCTGACGGTGAACTTGGAGATCACCTTGTCCAGGAGTTCATAAACTTTTTTGGGTCATGGACCTCTTTGGTCGTCTGATGAAGCCTGTGAACCTCTCCCTTCTCAGAAGAAATGTTTTTAAACACACAAAATAAAATATACATAAAATGCAAAGGAAATACAGTTAGCAAAATATTTTTTAAAATGAGTTCATAGAGCACAGGTTAAAAACTCCTGATTTAGCCTAATCCTCCAATTTTACAGAGGAATAAATTGGGGCCCAGAGAGGGGAAGGGAATTGCTCACACTGGGAGTAAGCAATAGAGCTGGGATTCAAATCCAGGCCCACTGGCTCTAAAAATCCACAGCTCTTTATTATACCAGAGGACACAAAGGGACCATTTTGAACACAATTCAGCGACAGCAATATAAAACATCAGCAGTAAGTTTTAAATAAAAATACCAAATGATAATCCTAGTGGATCCTAATGAGTGCATTCATATTTTTGAGCAGCAAGTTTTGTCTGAGAAGCTGAAGTTGCAAGATTTTTTAGCAAAGCTTTTTGCATATGCTTGGTCTGTATTTTGCTGTTGGTAACTTTTTCTACTGATTTGTGTTTTAGTTAAATGACCTCTCACTCTATTATGAAAGAAATCATGAGAATTTCATGAAATAAACCTTTGTATCAAGTATTTAAAAGCTGAAATTCATCTTGTGGGGCCAGCATATTGAGCACCCATGATTTGGGTGAGTGTGGGAGCTCCTTCCTCCAATGCAAGACTGCATCCAATCTATCTTAGAGTGAAAGAAAATTGCCTGACATTCCATGCCTTTGCATTGGCTGTTTCCCATGCCTGGAATGCTCTCTCCTCATCCCCACCTTCAAGCATCTCTGGCTTTCCCTAAGACTCAATTACAATCTCACCTCTTCCTAAGGCCCTTCCCAGTATTCCCCTCTCCCCTCTTCCCTCCAGACTGTTATTGTCTTCCCTCTGGAACTACCTTCCATTTTGTGTGTGTGTGTGTGTAATTTTTTGCATGCCATCTCCCCCGTTAGAATGTGAGTTCCTTGAGGATAGGGACTGTATTTTTTTGTCTTTCTTTCTATCCCCAGCACTTAGCACAGTTCCTAGAATATAGCAAGTGCTTAAGAAATGCTTGTGGACTGACTCCAAGTAGATCATTCTGTCCATCAGGACATACTGTTGAATGGGAGCTACTGTTTTTCAAAAATTAGTTCTGAAGGGAGCAGCTACATGGCACAGTGGATAAAGCACTGGCCTTGGAATCAGGAGTACCTGAGTTCAAATTCAGCCTCAGACACTTGACCCTGGGCAAGTCACTTAACCCTCATTGCCCCTCCCAAAAAACAAACAAAAAAAATTAGTTCTGAAGATCTCTTCAGTAGGCAGACATCCAACCTAATGATCCAAGTCATGATGATCCAAAGAGGACTAATGGAGTTGACTGTTTATTAAATATAGCATCATACGTTCCTCCTCAGTCTCCTTTGCTGAATCTTTATCTAGGTTATACCCATTAAATATGGGTGACCCCCAAGACTCTGTCCTGGACCCTCTTGTCTTCTCCCTCAATACCTCTTGACTTGGTGATCTCATCAGCTCCCATGGATTCAATAATCGTTTCTGTCCCAATGATTCCCAGATCTACTTCTGTAGCCCTCGCCTCTTTGCTTACTTCCAGTCTTGTATTTCCATCTGCCTTTTGGGCATCTCAAAGTGGATGTCCTCTAGATAATCATAAACTCAACATGTCCAAAAGCGAATTCATATTCTTTCCCTACAAACCTTCCCCCTTCCAAGTTTCTCTATTACTCTAAAGGCCACCACTGTCCTCCCAGTCTAACCTAGGGGTCACCCTTAGCTCCTCACTCTCTCTTACCCACCATATCCAATCCTTTGGAAAGGTTTGTCTATTTTACCTTTCTAATATCTCTCAAATACACTCTCTTCTCTCCTCTGCTACTACCATCACGCTGGTACACGTTCTCTCCACTGCATGCCTGGACTATTACACTAGCTTCTGGTGGGTCTGCCTGCCTCAAGTCTCTCACCACTACAGCCAATCCTCCATTCAGTCACCAAAACTATTTTCCTAAAGTGCAGATCCAACTGTGTCATACCTTTCTACTCAAAAAACTCTAGGGTCTCCATATCACTTCTAGGATCCAATTTAAATCCTCTGTTTGGTGTTTGAAGCCCTTCATAACCTAGCCATCCTCTCTCCATTTCTTTCCAGTCTTGTTTTTTCCCCTGGGGCAATGAGGGTTAAGTGATTTGCCCAGGGTCACACACCTAGTGAGTGTCAAGTGTCTGAGGTTGGATTTGAACTCAGGTCCTCCTGAATCCAGGGCTGTTGCTTTTATCCACTGCACCACCCAGCTGCCCTCCTTTCCAGCCTTCTTATACTTTACAACTACCCCACATACACACACATACTCTTTGGTGTTCTGGCTGCTCCTCAAACAAGACACTCCATCTCCTGACTCCTGGCACTGTTCCTGGCCGAACCCTATGCCTGGAATGTTCTCCTTCCTCATCCCTGTCTCCTGACTTCCTTCAAGTCCCAACTTAAACCCCCAATTCTACAGGAAGCCTGCCCCATTCCTTCCCAATCCTAGTGCCCTCTCTTGGTGTATTCTCTCCCATTTACCCCATCTACAGCTCATTTGTGCAGAGTTGTTTGCACGTCGTCTCCCTTCTTAGATTATGAACTCCTTGGGTCGGGGCTGTCTTTTGCCTTCGTATCTGCTGATCCCAGTGCTTGGCACATAGTAGGTTCTCAATAAATCTTTATTGCTTGCCTGCCTGTATCCATATCTGGAGGCACAAAAGAGCCCTAGGTTCTAAGCCCAGCTCTGCTGCTAGGGAGCTGGGTAACTTTGGGCAAACCATTTATTGGATTAATTCTCAGATTCCTTTCAACTCTCAAATTAGATGATTTTCAAGTAAAGCTTCCTTCCTTTTTTTTTTCTTAATCTATTGTGCCTTATGGTTTGCAGTGAGTTATTCTCCAGAAAAATTAAATCTCTTGTCTACCAGCTTCCAGACTTAACGGGCTGATAGAAAGGCAATGAGTCATAGAAAGAGGGCCCAAGGGATTAATTATTTCCCTATTAAAGCATGTATCTTAACCAGGCGCATGTAGGGAATACAAAACATTTAAGCCATGACCTAATCATCATTAGGACCCACATTTAAGAAAATGAATTATAAGCAGAGGCAGCATGGTAGGTAGAGTGGACTGAGGAGGTCAAAGATCCAGGGTTCAAATCTCTCTTCCAGCATGTGGGCAAGTTGTATGCAGCAGCATGCTGCAAAACGGCCAATCACCAAGCATTCCATAATCGTTCCCTACATGCCAGCCGCTGTGGTAAGCCCTGGGGACACACAGAATGGCTTTGACCCTGCCCTCCAATGGGGGAGAGAACAAAGTCATTTCAGAGGAGAAAGAGTAGCAGTGGGGGAGACCAGGGACTAGAAAGAGCCTCCCGCAGAAGGTACAATTAGAGCCGAATCCAGAAGGAAGGTGGGGTCAGAGGAGGCGAGCATTCCGGGCGTGGGGGTGTGCAGTAGCCAGCAAAAACCTGTGGGGTCTGGAGAGTGAGGGTCACGTGTGAAGAAAAGAGAAGGCTGCTTGTTGCTGGATCACAGAGGATGAGATGGGGAGCAGAGCGTAAGATGACGGGACGGGCAGGAGGGGCCAAGGGCATTTGACATTTGGTCTTGCGCAATGGGGAGCCACTGGAGTTTATTGAGTAGGGGGTGTCTGTGTGTGACAGGGCTAGACCCGGGCTTTAGTACAGTCACTTCGGCCACTGGGCCAGATCAGACCAGGAAGCTGAGGCAGAGGGACCAACCAGATGACTTCTGCGCAATGGTGGGAGCTGTGTGAGTGGGCAGAGAGGTCAGAGAGATGATGCTCAGGTAGAAATGACAAGAGAATAGTTATGTGGGGTGAGTATGAGCCAGGAGGCAAGGATGACACCTAGGTCGTGAGCCTGGGTATCTGGGAGGATGGTGGTGCCCTGGATGGTAATAGGAATGTGGGGAGCGGGGGGAGAGTTTAGGAGAAAAGGTAATGGGGTTGTATTTTGGATGTGTCAAGTTTGGGATTCCAATGGGACAAAGCTCAGGAGAGAGATCAAGGTTGGTTATATGAAACTGGGAATCATCAGCACAGAGATGATCATTGAACCCATGGGAGGTGATGAGATCACCCAATGGGAGAATGTAAAGAGAGAAGAGGCCCCAAGACTTAGGTGGCAGCTAGGGGACTCCATAGTGCACAGAGATCTGGGCCTAGGGTCAAATGTAACCTCAGGGTTTTATTAGCTCTATGACCCTGAGAGGGGCAGCCAGCCTGAAGTCAGGAGGACCCAAGTTCAAATCTCACCTCAGACATTTACTGGCTGTGTGACCTTGGGCAAGTCACTTAACCTCAAATGCCTTTTTAAAAAACCACACACACACACACACACACACACACACACACACACACACACACGGCTATCTCCAGTCATCCTGATGTATATTCTGCCACCGGACCTAGATGGCTCTGGAGGAGAGAGGTTGGTGACCTTGCACAGCCCTCCCTTGCTTGAATCCAATTCACTGCAAGTCATGACAAACATCGATGACCCTAGGCTAGACAGTTAACCTTTGTTTACCCATCTGTAAAATGGGAATAGTAACCGTGCCTACTTCCTGCGGTGGTTGTGAGATATTTGTCAAAAGTGCTTAGCACTGAGCATGACCCAAGGAGGTGCTATATGAATGCTTATTTCCTCACCCTTCACCCTTTCCCCCAAGCCAGAGCCTTGGAGGCTTAATCTGGATGAAGATTCAGCCAAGGAGACTGAGGAGAGGTCAGACAGATAGGAGAACCGGGAGAAAGCAGCGTCATGAGAGAATGGAATGTCCTGGATCTAAGACCTCCACAGCATAGAGTGAATACCCGATCATTAGGAGCCCAGGGCCTCATCGCTGCAGCGGGAAGGCTTGGTTGGAGGCAGAGGGTGAGGCACAGCAGCCTGGTGGTCAGATTCCAAGCTGGGAGGGGCTTTAGTAGTCCAAAGCTTCTTAAACTGTGGGCCTCGACCCCCTATGGGGTCATATGACTGAATGTAGGGGTCATGAAAAACTTGGCAACAATAAAAGTCATGTATATCTATTTTATATGCTTATTTACCTGGGGTCCCATAAACATTTCCTGGGCAAAAAGGGGTCACGAGTGGGAAAAGTTTAAGAAGCCCTGATCGAGTCAACTCCTTTATTTGTAGGTTTTAGGTTTTAATTAATTAGTTTATTCATTCATTTGTTTATTTACAAATGAAGAGTTCTGAGGTCCCAAGAAGTCTAGTGACTTGTTCAAGGTCATACAAGTAGAAAAGGGCACAGCCAAGATTTGAACCCAGGCCCTCTCATTTCCCCGTGCAGTGTCTTTTTTTCCATGGCATTAGGATGCCTCCCTATGATTCATAACTGCTATGTGAGGTGTTAAGGATAGATTATAATTTACTTACTGGGGGGAGCAGATTAAAGATGGCTTCATGGCAGAGTGATAACATTTGAACTCTTAAAGGATGGGTAGGATTTCAGTGAGGGAGGCTGGAAATGAATCATTAAAAAGTATGGTAAAGACAGCTGAGGGTCGGGTAGTTCAGAGAAAAAAAAGTCTATGTGTGTGGGGGAAGGAGAGTAAACGGTTCTGTCTGTGAAGGTCAGGGCTATGGGAAAGGCATGGTTTTCAATACAATTTTCATGCCTAAAATCTTCAAAGCACCATATGAACGAACCTTGAAATGCACGTATAATCAGCTGTCATTACTTCTTGTTTGCTCACATCCAAGAGGCTACAGAACTGCTTCATGATCGATTAATTTCACAATTTTTACAATTAGATTTGAAGATGAAATTATTTTAGTTGCCCCTGTTACCTAGCATAGTTCTAATTTGCCTTGTCGGTGTTTGGGAGGCAGGTGTGTCTATACAGTTTGGGTCTGGTTTTCAGTAATTTTCAATCAAAATTATTGAAGTTATTCAACCACCTGGGACATTCTTCCGATTAAGGGATATATATATATATATTTTTTGCGGGGCAATGGGGGTTAAGTGACTTGCCCAGGGTCACACAGCTAGTAAGTGTCAAGTGTCTGAGGCTGGATTTGAACTCAGGTCCTCCTGAATCCAGGGCCGGTGCTTTATCCACTGCGCCACCTAGCCGCCCCAAGGGATATTTTTAAAGACCTATTTTAGGGTAAGAGAGATTTCTGTTAACTCCAATATTTTTTCCTTGTCTTACTTAACAGTTTTTATTGATAGCATGGATAAAGGTGTAGATCAGTAATTCACCAGTTGGAATGAGAGAATCACAGCATTTCAGAGTTAGAAGGACCTCCCCGGTGATCCACTCCAATTCATCCTGGAAAAAAGGAATCCCTGCAAAAACACACAAGTTACATGTCCACCCAGTCTTTGCTTGAAGCCCTTGAATGAAAAGGAAGCCACTACCTCCTAAGACACCCCCTTTCTAGTTTGGCTATTCCTATTGTTGTTGAGTTGTTTTATAGTTGTGTTTGACTCTCTGTGAGCCCTTTTGGGGTTTTCTTGGCAAAGATCCTGAAGCGGTTTGTTATTTCCTTCTCCAGTTCAGTTTACAGATGAGGAAACTGAGGCAAGCAGGGTGAAGTGATTTGGCCAGGGTCATGCAGCGAGTGAATGTCAAAGACCAAATTTGAACACAAGTCTTCTTGACATTCCATCCTCTGTACCACCTAGCCTGCCCATCCCTGTTGTTAGGAGATTCTTTCCTGATCCCAAACTGAAACTTGCCTCTTTGCAACTTCTGTCCATTGCTTGGAAGTCTGCCCCCTAGGGCCCCGAAGAATAAATCTTATCCCTTTCCTACAGCACAGCCCTTTGGACACTTGAAACCTGACCATCCTGCTGCCTCGGAATCTTCTTTTCTTGAAGTTAAGCTAGTACACAGTGGGTGCTAAATAAATGCTCATTGGCTTGACGACCCAAGCGTCCCTAGTTCTTTCAGATGCCTTCCTCTAGATGGTCTCCAGTTTACCAATGTCCATCCTAAACGGTGGTGCCTAGACCTGAACACAGGACTTCAGGTGCAGTCTGACTAGGGTAGAGTAGGGACTAGGGACTTATTATTAAAAGCTATGGTGGGGGCAGCTAGGTGGCACAGTGGATAAAGCACCAGCCCTTAGACACTTGACACATACTAGCTGTGTGACCCTGGGCAAGTCACTTAACCCTCATTGCCCTGTTTCCCCCCCCCCCCAAAAAAAAAGCTATGGTGGTATCTTTTTCAGATAAAACCATGCATCTATTTATTTATTTTTAGTGAGTTAATTGGGGTTAAGTGACTTGCCCAAGGTCACACAGCTAGTAAGTGCCAAGTATCTGAGGCCGGATTTGAACTCAGGGTTCTTGAATCCAGGGCCAGTGCTTTATGCACTGTACCACCTAGCTGCCCCCTAAATTTTTGATATTCTTAAAAAATTTAAGTTCCCAATTCTCTCCCTCCTTTGAGCCCCTCCCCCCATTGATAAGGTAGGCAATATGATATCAGTTATTCATGTGAAGTCATGTAAAACACATTTCCATATTTAAGCTCTGCCTTTCTTCATGCAGCCCAAGTTTACACTAGTTTTTGTGTTTTCTTTTGGCTACCATAACACAGCTTGTAGTCTACTAAAACCCTGAGATATTTTTCAAATACAAGAAGGTGGTTGGCTCAGTGAATAGAGAGCTGGAGCTGGAGTAAGGCAGACCCCAGTTCAAATCCCACCTCTGACTCTTGTTAGCTATGTGACCCTGGGCAAATTACCCAGCCCTCTGTTTTTCCCAGTCTTCTTCTCTGTAAAAGAGCACCCAAGTCAAAAGGTTGTGAGGATAATATGAGAGAATATCTGTCAAGTGCTTTTCAAAGCTGAAAGTGCTCCGGAAATCCCAGCTGTGGCGATTACTCTATAAACTGTGGTCTCACCCTGGCTCCCGCATCTTGTGCTTAGGAAATTGACATTTGAAGCCAATTGGATTTCATCTTATTACATTCAGCCCAGTGCCACAGACTGTCAAGATATTTTTGGATCAGGATTCAAGCGTCCAGTTTGTCCCCCTCCTTGGGTCGTTTTGCAAATTTGATGAGCATGCCCTTTATCCTTGATTAAAGCCGGGTGTGTGGAATACAACATGTACACAGATACATAGATATAAAGTAGCTACGCGATGAGATGTGCTCAAAGGATGCCCCCCTCGCTGGAGATACAAAGTAATTGCTAGAGGTAGAGATTGCTCATAACTCAGGGGAATCAAGAAAGAATTCCTGTAGGAGGCAGCTCCCCCTCAGGATTCTACAAAGTTGGGGTGAGGAGAAAGCCCCTTCCAGGCTCCTGTTCAAAGGAGGCGCTTTGCAAATGGTTTTCTTCCTGCCGTTTTAAAACTCCTGGTTTACTTCCCAGGCCCTAGATGGAATGACTTGATATGGTGGAAAGAAGAGGTCCCAGTTTGGGACCTTTCCTCTGCCTCTTTCTCTCTTCCTGACCTGAGCGTTGCTTAACCACACCTGGCCCTGGTTGGTTTCCTTCTCTGTAAAATGAGGGGATTGGACTAGTTCCCCTTTCTGCTCTAAATCTCTGATTCTGTGACCTTAGAGCTCCTCTAACCCAATCCTCCCATTTTTACAAATGAGGAAACTGTGACCCAGACAGGTTAAGTGATTTGACAGGGTTATATAGGCAAGTTGGTGGCCGGGGCAGGATATGAACTCACATCCTCCGATGCCAGTGTTCTTTCTGATTCACCACTCTAAAATCCTATGGCTCTGTGACCATGAATATCCTAATAGTGAAAGACATTCATGAAGAGAAATAGATTTTAAAGAAGGAATTTGAAAGAGTTCTGTTCCAATCCCACAGGATACGGAAAACTGGAACAAATTGCAGACATATTTTATGACCCCAAAGAATGAGTCTGCCACCTCACTTTGGACCTTTCTGTGATCTGATGCCCTCCCTCATCCCTCGTCCTTACTCTCCAGCCCACATGAAGTATTCTATCCTCTATAAGAGAATTATTGACTAGACCTAAATTTAACACAGCCTACGGTGAGTTTCTTACTGTAAGCATTCTGGGAGTTTGACAGGGCCGGATGTCAAATTAAGCTGGCTACACCAGATCAGCTGCCGAGAAACTTCATCCTATAATTCTGGGTAAAAAAAAAAATCAATAGAAAACATAATGAAAATCATGAAATACAGGAAACTTCTGCATTCAATTTAAAAGCTCTTAAAAGAGTAAATGCATTTCTTGGTCATGTTGGAAATAAGCTTGATAGATAGATATGGGGCCTGTGTTTCCTTCCATTTGCAAAATGAATGTTTATGGCCTGTTCTTTTTCTTGCTATCATTTAAATTTAAAGAGCCCCCAAAGGATTGCTGATGGGGAGGAAATTAGGCAGAGTGGGGAGGTGGGTCTTCAACTTTTTTTGTGTCATAGGCCCTTTGTCAGGCTGGGGAAGCTGCAGAATAATGTTTTTAAATACCTAAAATGAAATACTTAGGATTACAAAGGAAACCGATTTTGTTGAAACCATTATCAAATAATTAAAAGTTCACAACTCCCCTCCCCCATTATCCATGGGCTCCTGGTTAAGAACCCCTATGCTATAGAAGAAAAGTGACCGAAGATGATAACGTCTAATGTTTGCATCTTGGATATAATGGCAAACTCCTCTGGGGCCCGGCTGTTGCACTTTTGTCTTTGTGTTGGAGCAGGTGCTTAATAAATGCCTATTGATTTAGTCAGAAGCATCATGGTAGAGGGCTGGACTTGGAGACAGAAAGTCCTGGACTTGAATCTCCTTTCAGACACTTCCTATCTCTGTGTGACCCTGAGCAATACCTGTCTGAGCCTCAGTTTGCTTCTTTGTAGAGTGGGGATAGGACAGGCTATAGTGCTCACGAGATCATTCTGAGAATCAGTGAGATAATGTGTGTCATGAAATGGAATCGAAATGTCAGGGGGTCCTAGGTTACTTCACTGGACTTTCTACCACCTCCATAAAAAGAGGTCTTTTAGCTCTTGGAGGAAATGTTCACCTTGGTATAATGGAAAGAACATTGTCACTGGAGTCAGAGGACCTGGGTTCGAATCTTGTGATGCTTACTCCTGTTATGACTGTAGACACAGCACTTTACCTCTGTGGCCTCAGTTTCCTTATCTGTAAAATGAAGAGATTGGGTTAGACGGCTTCTGAGGTCCTTTCCAATTCTAGATCCGAGATATTATGAGCCTATGCTCTGCACACTTTATTCCTCTACCAGGCAGCTGCTGCTGGGACTGACAGGGGCTCAGGGATCTCACTGTTCCCCCCCCCCATGTACCCAGACATGAGCTCAGTCCTGTGTACCCAGTCTATTGGTTGGGTAGCTGAACTCTCCATTCAGGGCCATGATCTTGAATTCCCCTCTCTAATCCTCAGCTCCTTGCCACCGTACTCCTCTCAGATTTATTCTTCACCCTCCCCATGACTTCTTGGCCTCCATCCCTGCCTATTCCCAGCCCTCACCCCCAGTCTGGCCTTACTTTTTTCTCCCTTCACCAACTCAACCTTATAATTGACAAATTCAGGGCCAGTTGATCCTTCACCTTTGCTTGCTTGCCCGATTGCCCATAAATCCTTGCTAATCCTCCACCCTAGATCATCCCCTCCATCTGCCTTTTTTACTCCTACTGTTCCACTGTGAAGGAAGCCTCCTGTGCCTCTGGAGGAAGCCACACAGCCACACAGACTGGTCCCTTGTCAGCTCACACTACCTAATATCAACTGAGTCCTCACCACTACATGGAAATCCTTTCATTCTTCCATGACTGTTTGTAACCTTCTCTTCTCTCCTTAGTAGCCTGACCCAAGGTTTCGTTCTCTGTGCATCCTTGTTAGAATGTAAGTACCACGTGGTCATCTAAGGAACACGGTTAGACACTGTGGCCAGCCTCCTAGTAGGCTGCCTTGTTTATCTGTGTTCCAGTGAATCCCTCGTCTCATCAGCTTCTTCCACCATCCACACCCTCTCATCTGGTCCAGATCTGCTTCATGTCTTTCTGTGAAATCTCCATAGAGGATCCATTGGCTATATTTCTTCCTCTTGTTCCTTGAATCTTCCACGAGTACTGGTACCAAGCAAGTTGGTGATTATCATGCAATCCTTTATTGCTGTAACCTAGCTGTGCCTGCCTTCTCTTCAGATCCCAAATGTCCTTGATGACGTCCCTTAGGGACACTTCATTAGAAGCTAGCTCAGGATGTTCACTGTCTGTTTCAAGACTGGTATTACCATCTCATCTTATTGCCTTTCCAACAGAGGAGAAACTCATTCCACCTTGACAGGCCAGGTGCCTGGTTGGCCTGTCCAAATGCCATGATGGGTCAGGCGTCAACAAGGCCTAATACCGCATGTCTGTTTCAGCATGAACTCTCAGAAAGTAATGACTGAGGGATTATCTTGGAATCTTTTAATGGACCACACGTCCTGGTTACCCCAAAGTTTCCCAGTAGGCTTTAAGTATATTTTAAGAGCTTCTAGATCCGGAATTTAAAATTGTTTTTTGATGGAGGGATGAAGGAAAGAATCATGATCTCAAGCCTAGTAATATAAAATAGAGTGAATCAAACCTTTTTTGGGGGGGTGGGGGGAGGTGCTTAAAACGTCTTAAACACGGAAAGTTTTTCATAATAAACCAACATAGATTTCTCTCTCTCTCTCTCTCTCTCTCTCTCTCTCTCTCTCTCTCTCTCTCTCTCTCTCTTTTGCAGGGCAATGGGGGTTAAGTGACTTGCCTAGGGTCACACAGCTAGTAAATGTCAAGTATCTGAGGCCAGATTTGAGCTCAGGTCCTCCTGAATGCAGGGCTGGTGCTTTATCCACTGCACCACCTAGCTGCCCCAGCATTAGATTTCAATAACAGTTTCTAGGAAAGTTTGATTCTAACGGTAGCAAGAAATACTTGCCACATATGAGAGGCACCATAGTTGCATGGATCTATTATTGGACTTGATATTAGGAAGACCTGAGTTCAGGTTCTGCCTCTGAGACTGACTAGCTGTGTGATTCTGGATAGATCACTAAACTCTCTGAGCCACAGTTTACTTATCTGTAAAGTGGGGATAGGGCAGCTAGGTGTTACACTGGATAGAGCACTGGGCTTGGAATCAGGATGACTCATCTTTGTGAATTCACATCTGGCCTCAGACTCTAATTAGCTGTGTGACCCTGGGCAAGTCACTTAACCCTGTTTTGCCTCAGTTTCCTCATCTGTAAAATTATCCAGAGAAGGAAATGGCAAACCACTTCATTATCTTCGCCAAGAAAATTTCACATGGGGTCATAAGAGTCGGACACAACTGCAAACAACTGCACAAGTGCTTAATCAGTGCTTGTTTGCTTCCTTCCTCATAGACAACTCCCTATACCATCTATAACTCCCTATACAATGAAATTGCATGTGTAGTCCAACCTCCCCCTCCCCTTGGTCTTGGATAAGAAAATCTAGGTATTGTTTTCATGCAGAAGGGAGATGACTTAGAATACTGACAGCTCAAGGAGATCAGTCTGACCTTGAAGTCTTCCCTGGGGCAGTTATTAACGGTGTCTTGCACTTCATAATAATAGCTCACGTTTATATGGCATTTGAAAGCTTGCAAAACACTGTGTAAACATCATCTCATTTGATCCTCACAACAACCCTGGGAGGTAGGTGCTATTATTAGCCCTTTTTTTTTTTAACATATAAGGTATTTTATTTTTTCCGTTACATGTAAAGATAGTTCTCAACTTTTGTTTATACAAGCTTTACAATTTCAGATTTTTCTCCCTCCCTCCCCTCCCTCCCCCCTCCCCTAGACAGCAGGTAATCTGATATAGGTTATATCTATATATCTATATACATATACATATAGATATCTATACACACATATATATATACACATAATAACATTAATCCTATTTCTGCATTAATCCTGTTATAAGAGAAAAAATCAGAGCAGTAATGCAAAACCTCAAAATAGAAAAAAAAACCAACAGCACCCAAAACAAAAGAAATAGTATGGTTCAATCAGCATCTATACTCCACAGTTCTATTAGCCCTTTTTAAAGAGGTGGAAACTGAGGCTCAGGTCATTGTTAAATTTCTTGTCCAGGGTCACAAAGCTGGGAAGGGTCTGCAGTAGGACTTGAACCTATGCCCTCCTGACTCCAAGTCCAGTGCCCTTAGCTATATGCCAGTCTATCTCTGCATCCCCTTGTATGGTGTAATAGTGTTGATAATATATAATAGTAATAATAATAGTGATGATAACTTAATTTTCTAGTGTTTTCTAGTTTACACAGTTCTTTCTCACAACACTACTGTAAGAGGGGTAGTGTAAGTGGTATTTTCCCCTTTTACAGATGAGGGAATGAGGCTCAGAAAACTAAGTCACATTTATTAAGCTCCTAGTATGTGCCACATATTGTGCTAAGGGCCGGGATATTTAAAAAAGGGGCAAAAGACCCTGTCCTCAAGGAGCTTACCATCCAACATGACTTGCCCTGGGTCATACCTGTAAGAAGCATCAGGGGTTTGAGCTGAACCCGGGTGTCCTGATTCCAAGGTCACTGTTCTTTCCATAGCATCACGTAAGGTTTTTAGGTGGTGATGGTGGTTATTGTTAAACCTCCTCAGGATGCTAGCTGGTGATTGAGTTCTCCCCACTGTAACTCCTCAGAGGACCCCATGGCTCCTAATCCTGCCAGATGTGCTCAGAGTAGCGGGTGACAGCCGCAGATATCACCCCAGTGCTTCAAGATGTAAGCCCCATTACCTGGCAGCTGCTTAAGCAGCAGGCTCAGGTAAACTGATTCCCTCAGGCTGACACAGGCTGAGACTAGCTGTAGGTAGTAGGATGGGCGTGAACCAGAATAGGCAGCATAAATCAACCCCACCTGTGTTCAGCCCTTCTGAGCCAAAGGCTTTTCTGTAATCAGCAAAGAGCGAGCCCTGAAGGATTCTGCAGTGCTGCTAGCAACAATTTAAGCATTTGGAGCAAACTGCATGAAATACACTTTTCCCCCATATAAGTATTTTATTATTTTCCAGTTACATGTAGAGATAGTTTGCAATATTTGCCTTTATATGATTTCCAGTTTCAACTTTTGCTCCGTCTCCCCCCTTCCCCTCCCTCCCCCCCTCCCCAAGACAGCAAGCAATCTGATATAGGCTATATATGTACAACCACACCAAACATATTTCTGCATTAGCCATGCTGTGCAAGAAGAATCAGAGCAAAAAGGAAAAACCTTAAAAAAGAAAAACAAGAAAATAGAGACAGTATGGTTCAATCTGCATCTAGATTCCATAGTTCTTTTTTTTCTGGATTTGGAGAGCATTTTCTATCATGAGTCATTTGGAAGTATCTTGGACCATTGTATTGCTGAGAAGTCAAGTCTATCACAGTCGATCAACACACAGTGTTGTTGATACTGTGTACAATGTTCTCCTGATTCTGCTCTTCTCACTCAGCATCAGTTCATGTAAGTCCTTCCAGGTTTCTCTGAAATCCTCCTGCTCATCGTTTCTTATAGCACAATAGTAACGAAATACACTTTTAATACAAATTTACTTGGGAGGGACTGCAGGATGCTGATGGCGATCAGGAGGAAAATAAGCCTGTTGTCTGGTAGCCTCCTGTCTTAAATAATTATTCTTTGTTTTGTAGAATCATAGATTTAGAGATGAAGACATAGTGTACACTCTACCCTTTTTTTTGACAGATGAAGAAACTGAGTCACAGACAGGTTGAGTGACTTGTCCCAAGTCACACAGACAACAAAATGGAGGCAGTTGATTCTAGGCTGATGAAAGACAGAATATGTTTTCAGCACCCTCTAAGTTTTAGGGCTCTCAAAGCCTCAGTCACCTTGCCCTAGTTGTGACTCTGGGACCTTGTATCCTCTGAACTTTTCAGTCAGTTTCATGACTAGGGAAGTATGGACGTCTCTAGAAAATTATGAAAGCTGCCTTTTTCCCACTTCCATCAAGAATAGCAGCTAATAACTAGGTGGCACGATGGATAGTCAGGAAGACTTATTTCCCTGAGTTCAAATCTGGCCTCAGGCACTTGCTGTGTCTGACCATGTAGACCTGAACAAGTCATTTAACCCTGTTTGCCTCAGTTTTCATATCTGAAAAAGGAGCTGGAGAAGGAAACGGCAGACTACTCCAGTATCTTTTCCAAGAAACCCCCAAATGGAGTCAGGAAAAGTTAGACATGACTGAAACAACCAAACAAAAACAACAAACTTTTACATATTGCTTTAAGATGAGCAAAATACATGTATTATCTCATTTGATCAAGGATACTTTGGGATATGAGGCAGGTGGGTGGTACAGTGACCAGAGCCCTGAGCCTGGAGTCAGGAAGACCTGAGGTCAAATCTAGTCTTAAACACACACTAGCCAAGCTAACTCTCATCTGTAAAATTGGGATAATAACAGCACTTACCTCCTAGGTTTGTTGTAAAGATAAAATAAGATAATAATTATAAAGTACTTAGCACAGTGTCTGGCACATAGTAAGCAGTTAAAAATACTTGTTTCCTTCCTCCCTCCTTTCCTTGCTTCCTTCTTTTCTTCCTCTTTCCTCCCTTCCTTCTTTCCTTCTTTCCTTTTTTTTTTCTTTTTTGGTGAATGAGGCAATTGGGGTTAAGTGACTTGCCTAGGGTCAAACAGCTAGTAAGTGTCAAGTGTCTGAGGTCACATTTGAACTCAGGTCCTCCTGAATCCAGGACTGGTGCTTTACCCACTGTGCCACCTAGCTGCCCCTATCTTGCCATCATTCTCAAGAATATTTTAAAATCAGGGCAGCTGGGTGGCACAGTGGGTAAAGCACCGGTCCTGGATTCAGGAGGACCTGAGTTCAAATCCAGCCTCAGACACTTGACACTTATTTGCTGTGTGACCCCGGGCAAGTCACTTAACCCTCATTGCTCAACCAAAAAAAAGATTTTGAAATGATGAGAAAGTAGTCGTATGAGTCAGTAATGATTGGTACCCCTTAGGTCATCTTTTTGTTGTTTTTTGAGTAGTGATATTGTGAGTGATTTTTCTGTACATATTCTCTTTCCCCCTCCTTGAGAGATCTTATAAAACAATCCCTCAGTGCTTTCAGAATTGAGTCTCCTCTAGGGGCAGCTAGATGGCGCAGTGGATAGAGCACCGGCCCTGGAGTCAGGAGGACCTGAGTTCAAATCCGGCCTCAGACACTTAACACTTACTAGCTGTGTGACCCTGGGCAAGTCACTTAACCCCAATTGCCTCACTAAAAAAAAAAAAAAAAGAATCGAGTCTCCTCTAGAATGGATTTCCATGATACATACTTGGTCTGGTTCAGTGATTCTCCCCAATTTTGTCTCCTTAAGTGCCTTTTTGCTTCCTCACATAACACACTGGAGACTGAGGTGTTAGGGTTAGAAGCTAGAAACACTTTCACTTGGCACAGAGGAAGGGTGATGGCGGCCACATTGGTGGCAGAGAGGACAATCCAGATCCAGGTACAAGTGCGTCAGGAAAGGGAGTAGCCTGTCCTCCAGGGTGGAAACTTGCTTAAGCCCTTGTGGAGGTGGAAGGGTTGGACAGATTCTGGGGAAGGAGAGCTACAGTCATAGGATTCTGTAGTGAGGGCTAGGCAAAGGAACAGAGCATTCCAGGCATAGAAATGCCTGTGAGAAGAAACTGTTTCCCCCATATGTTAGTGCCCTGTGGCAAAACGCAGGTGGCTCCAAACTGTGGTCTGAAAGTTGGTTCCACTGTTATTGTTGAGGAAAATAGATGATTGTAGAAATTTTAGTAAATCTGTACCATGTCATCCATTTGTTGACCTCCTACAAGCTTCATTTGTGAGTGCTCTTGAGATGATGAGAAGCACTGGGGAATAGTAGATAGAAAGCTGGCCTCAGAGTCAGAAAGACTCTGTCTTTACCTCTGACACCTACTGACTGTATGTGTATATGATCCTAGGCAAGTCACTTAATGACTCAGTGACCCAGGCAAATTTCTAAGAGTATAAACTGAAGAAAAAGTGCTAATCCACATTGATGGAGGAGCCCCCATGCCAATGGAATCCAAAGTCTGGTTCCTGTATGTTGGGGTCTCACACTGAGCTTTATGCAAACTTTTTTTTTTTTTGCAGGGCAATGAGGGTTAAGTGACTTGCCCAAGGTCACACAGCTAGTAAGTGTCAAGTATCTGAGGCCAGATTTGAACTCAGGTCCTTCTGAATCCAGGGCTGGTACTTTATCCACTATGCCACCTAGCTGCCCCCTAAACTTATTTTTACTTCCACTGTTTTTCACTGTTTCTTGGGGTGATCCTACTGAGGATGAGTTTGTGTTCTAAACCCATGCTGCTATTGGCTGCCCTGCCACTCTACTTAGCAAGGAGATGAGGTGTTTGTTCACTGGCTAAGGGGATATCTGGGCTCTGCTAGCCTCCTCAGTATACTATCTGCTTTCCATCGGTTAAACATCTGTGGTAAAGGGTAATCACAAGGTCAATATCTTTACCTTTTTCCATTTCCCATTTTTCAGCATTTCCAACATGTTTGAACTGGCCTGGTTAAAGCTGTTGTGGTTATAGACAGTCGTCTTTTCTTCCTTATCCTCTCTTTGAAGTTGACATTGCTTTTTCTCTAACTAATCTCTGGCGTGACTACAGAAAGACATCCGATCATGATATGACCGCCATATTACATGCCACATTAGAAACAAACAAACTTCATCTATCATGACCACATCAGAAGAAATTTGTGCTGTCTGTGCTAGAGTGCCTCTTAAAGTTTGGATATAGATTCTCAGAGGCATCTTCCCCAGGTTGAAGAAAATGCTGAAACAACAGCCCTGTGGAACTTTCTGGTTAGGGGCAGATATGTGTGCGTGCCAGCTTCCTGCAGGCAGATGTCCAAGACATTGTGGCTTTGGCAGCAGTTATAGTTTGCATAATCAACTTGACTTCCCAAAGGAATGGAAGATACAGTGCTAAGGAGAAAATTGGGAAAGCCAGCTCTTAATTTCTGGAGCTATTCAGTGGGGCTGAATTTATTGAAAATTACACACTGGGCCTCTTTCATTCCAACTTTGGTTATTTTCCAGGGCTTGAAAATGAATGTTGAGTTCAAAGCTCTTTTCATTAAATTCTTTTCTCCATCTTGAATTACTTTTTAAAAAATTATGAACTTAATAAACTTTTATACCACTACCTCCCTCCAAAGCCCCCAAACCCACCATCTAAACAGCTGCATGATATAGAGAAAAGAATGCAGAATTTGGAGTCAAGAGGCCTTGGGGCACTTAGTAGCTGTGTGACTACAAAAAAATTTCTTGGTCTGTTTCCTCATGGGTAAGATGAGAGAGATAATACCTGCACAAGCTACCTCACAAATTAGTTTGGAGGCCTCTACCCTTTGCAAACATTATAGTGTTAAAGATATTATTTCTTTTCCCCCCAAGTCTTTGCTTCTGTACTTTTAAAATAGCTTCTTAAAAAATTTTTTTTGGTTATTATCCTGTGATTTTTGTTTCTAGTTGGGACCCATGACTCTAGTTGGTATAGGTAACTTTGAGAAAGGGAACCCACATTCTCCACACAGATGATCAGCCACTTAGATATAATCTTAGGGAGTAGCCAGAGGTAGCAAGCGTCTGGGGTCACACATCCAGTATGGGTCAGGGATGGGATTCGAACCTAGGTCCTACTGACTCCCTGTCCATGCATGTTGCCACAGCATCTCTCATCCTAGGTTACATTTAGGTTATTGATGCTGTAAACTTTTTTTTTTTAAGTGTGAGTATACAGAAGGGAGAAGGGAGTCAAGATGGCAGATGCTGATTTCTTTGTCTTTGTTATTTCAGGGACATCAGAACCATCCTTTGAGGCAAAATGTGAAGATCGTTTGTTTAAGAACTTGTTTCAAGACTACGAAAGATGGGTTCGTCCAGTGAAACACCTGAATGACAAAATAAAAATAAAGTTTGGCCTTGCAATCTCTCAGTTGGTGGATGTGGTATGTGTATGTATAGATAATGATACTAATTAATATTTCTAATGTTTATTATGCTTACAAAGCGCTGCATGTACATTATCTCAGCATGACCCTGTGAAGTGAGTGGTATGTTGTTAGAACCTCAGTTTCCCAACCTGTAAAATGGGAATGAGAATTTGAATGAACTTGGCTAAAGAGTGGAGCTGGGTCTCTAGCCCACTACACCATGTTGGTTTCTTGCATGATGGGGATAATTATATGCAAATTGGTACTTGTATATATAATACAAATATTAGCCAACATTTATTGAGACCTTTAAAGCTTGCAAAGCTCCTTGTAGATATTATCTCATTTGAGCCACATAACAATCTTCTGTGGTCTCTCTTACAGGTGTTTTTAACCCTGTTTTATAGAGGATAAAAATGAGACTTAGAGGTTAAATGACTTGCCTGTGGTCACAAAGCTTATATTGGAAGTAGGATTTGAACCCAGGTCTTCCTGACTTTAATGCTGGTGTTCTAACCACTACATTGTACTATTGATGTGCCATAAACAAAACCTATCGAATGACTTTTTTTTTTTTTTTACTGGGGGATTAAACACGGAAAACAAGCCTCTTCCCTTTCCTCAAGCCACTTTGTTCAGAGAATTCTTCCCTTAGGCCTAGTAAAACTTTTGTTAAACTCAGGATCATTAAATGTTTTATGATAAATGGAAACTCACACCTTTGAACAATATCACCCTTATATCATCACAGAAAGGTGAGAATTTATGTTGAATTTCCCGAGGGAGGATCCTTCAAGATGCCTTGAGAATGCATTCTAAAGTGGATCTCTTTTTGCCTGGAAATTCTTCCTTTTAACCTAATTTTCTCATGTTCCCATTTCATAGAAGTTTTTTGTTGTTTTGACTTTTAAGTCCATCAATCAGCATGTGCATATTGCATGGTTAGAATTGTCAATAAGGTAGAGGTGAGGTAAGTGGGTACCAAAGATGTTACATAGTATCTGTCCCAAAGAAACTTGTTATCTAGTTGGGGAGACCCTGTGTATGCATACATGAAACAGAAACAATATTCACAAATATTATCTCATGTGATCCTCACACCAACCCTATGGAGCAGGTGCTATTATCATCCCCATTTCACAGATGAGGAGACTGAGGAAGGGAAAAGTTAAGTGACTTGCCTCCATTCATGAAGCTGGTAAGTGTTAGAAATGGGAGCTGAACCCAGGTCTAGTCCTCTACCCATAACTCTGTGTGGCTTCATCTAGTAGGTTATTTGATACAAACACTAAAAGACTGTGGACATGCAGAGTTGGGAAAGATTGGTGAGTGTTTTTTGTCAGGGAAGGCTTCATGGAGGAGATGGTATTTGAGCAGAGCCTTGAAGGACATAGAGAATTTAGGCTACATGAGAGAAGAGGAAGAATGCTGTGAGCAAAGGCAATCTAAGCACATATCAGGTATTGGGGGACAGTAGACACACCTGCCTGCCTAAATCAGCAGATACATAGTAGCAAGTCAGCAAGCATTTATTAAGCACCAGTTGTTGTCATTCTGTTGTTTTTCAATCATGTCCCACTCTTCCTGACCCCATTTGGGGTTTTCTTGGCAAAGATCCTGGAGTGGTTTCCCATTTCCTTCTCCAGCTTATTTGACAGAGGAGGAAACTGAGGCAGAGTTAAGCGAGTCCCCAGGGTCACACAGCTAGTAAGTGTCTGAGGCCAGATTTAAACTAAAAAAGATGAGTCCACCTGACTCCAGGCCCTGTGCTCTATCCACTGTACCTCCTAGCTGCCCAAATATGTACTAGACACTGGGCTAAGTGCTGGGGATGGAGAGAAAGAGAAGACAGTCCTTGCCCTCAAGAAGCTTACATTCCGATGAGGGAAAGGTGACAACGAGTGGAATAGGGAGAGACTAGAGCTGGGAAGACCAGTTAATAGGAGACCAATAACACTGAATAGCATTTGACTGTCATGTTAAGGAGGCAGGAGAAGGGTCAGTATAGTACCATGGAGAGAGCACCTCTGGCTCAGAGTCACATGGCCCAAGTTCAAGTTCTGGCTTGGCCATTTATTAGCTGTCTGACCTTTGGCAAGTCACTTCTCTCTGGGCCTCAGATTCCCTAGCTGTGGGTGGAGTGGGTGGAGGCATTGATCTTTGAAGCTCCCTTCTCTGTGATGATGTTAAGGCAGAGATGGCCCCAAGGCTGCACACCTGGTTGACTAGGGAAGATGGGGCGAGGGTGTAAATGGTCTGGGCCTTGGACATGTCCAGCTGGAGGGGGTGATGGAGCCTTCCAGAGGAATGTCCAGTAGGCAGTGGGAAATAAGAAGATGGATTTTGAGAGTCTCTAGTATAAAGGCAACTCCATTCTTGAGAATGGAGGTGAGCTCTTTAGGAAATGACGGAGAGGAAGCAGGCACAGGGCTGAGCACATCACCCCTCTACTCCAAAAGCCTTCCGTGGCTCCTCATGGCCTCCAGGATAAGATACAAATTCTTCAACCTGCCTTTAAAGCCTTGCCCCCTTTCTAACCCTGCCTCACTAGGTTTTCTCATTACTAGCCTTTCAGCACTCTAGTGAAACTGGAGTGTTAGGCATTCCCCAGACATGGCATTCCATCCCCAACCTCCATGCATTTGTACAAGCTGCCCCCAACCCTGCAATGTACCCCCTTCTTCACTGACTCTAAGATGCCATTACCCATCGAGGCTCAGGTTAGGGGTGCCCCTTCCTTTGGGGGGCTTTCTCTGATCCCCCAATTGTTAATGCTCTGTCCTCAAATTACATCATTTATGTACATGTGGCACATTCAGCATTGTCCCCTCCACTCCCCAACTGCCAGTGGAAGGTAACCTCCCTGAGGGGAGGGACTGTTCTGTCCAGGTTTTTGCTAAAGCACACGGTACATTTTATTTCTCTTCTGAAATGTTCAGTAGTTTCTTGCTGGTGATATTTCTGGAGGTCCCAATAAAATGTGTTTCTATTGTCTTTCTTACTTCTTCACTGGGGATTTTCCATAACCGCATCATATTTATTCATTGCGTTGTAGTCCTTTCTAGTTTGCTTGCTCATTTTCTATCTTCCCTTATGAGTCTAATGGCTTGTTTTTGTTTTTTTTGCTTGGGGGCTGGCCTTCTCAATTTTTTCTCTTGACTTTTGTGCCACCCATCCCCTCTCTTCTTATCAGTTCATCTTGTGTTGGGCCCCTGCACTGTTCGGGTGTGTCCCCAGCAACTTTGTCACGTCTAGACCAGCAGCATGAGGCAACTTTACTGTGCTGCATTGAGGAATGTGAATGGAGGGGTCTCTTCTGTACTTCAGAGAAACTTTACAGGGGGAGGGCTGAAGCTGGGTTTTAAATACCCTCACTGCCACCCTTTCCCCTGTTTCCTCCACACAGAATTACCCCAGGCTGTTTGAGCACTTCAGAGTTTACCGTCCTCCAAAATTACCCACTATTTCTGTTCATGCTCTCCCTTTATCACAGAATGGGGTTGAAACAAATCAGATTACTGCCTTAAGGGAATAAACAGGAGAGAAGCCACTTATCTATCTATCTATCTATCTATCTATCTATCTATCTATCTATCTATCTGGGCAGGGCAATGGGGATTAAGTGACTTGCCCAGGGTCACACAGCTAGTAAGTGTCAAGGGTCTGAGGCCAGATTTGAACTCAGGTCCTCCTGAATCCAAGGCTGGTGCTTTATCCACTGCGGCATCTAGCTGCCCCCTCAATAAACATTTATTAAGCACCTTCTCTGTGCCAGGCACTGTGCTAAGCACTGAGGATGGATACCAAGAGACAAAAGAGAGTCCCTGCCCTCGAGGAGCTTACCATCTATCTAGTCTATTGCCAAATACTGTAAATTCTACCATCAGGGCAGGGACTATAACCTTAGAGTTCTTTGGGTCCCTAGTGCTTAACTTAGTGCTCAGTACATGGTATGTATTCAGTAAAAATTATGGGTTCATGGAGATCTGGTACACAAAAAGTCACTTAGAGGTTCAGCCGAGTGAGTGAGACCAGACTAGAAAGAGCTCTGAACTTCTCTTCCAATATTTCCCCCTCTAAATTCTGCCTGTTGGAGGATGGAAGAGGGGGAAGAGAAGGGGAGAGGGTAAGGATAGAGGGAGGTAGAACAGGTGGTAGAGGGATGGAGACAGGGACAGAGCCAGAGAGAGGGGGAGGAGGAGGGGAATATAGACAGAGCAAAGGAAAGAAGGTAAGAAGTGAGGGGGGACGGGGGGGGGGAAAGAGAATGAGAAAGGGGAAAAGAGAGGGGGAGGGAGAGGAAAGAGACATTTGGGTTCTTCTAAAGGGGCAGGGATAGTTTAGCAAAGAAGTAAAAAACCCCAAATATGACAATGATCATTGAAATAGTCTGTTTTTTTTTTTTACTTCCCTTGTACAGGATGAGAAGAATCAGTTAATGACCACAAATGTGTGGTTGAAACAGGTACGTGCAGTACTCCGAGCCCTAGGGAGACACCTCGGCCCTCCACATGGGTGCTTCTTGAGGGGCAGAGGGGAAGGTCCCTGAGGGAGGACTGCGTGTGATGGTGCTGAGTTTGAGTTTGACAGAGGAGGATGAAGGTGACCTAAACTGAGCAAGGATGGTCCCCTCTTCTGTGTCTGTGGGTTGCTCTGTCACCCTCCCTCTTCCTCACCCCTCACTGAGTTTCTGTTTTTTCTTAACCACCTCCAGCAGTTTCCACCAGCCAGCAGAGAGTGCTCCCCTCTGCTGATTCTCTCTTCGTCTCCCCTTTGTTTTCCTCGTGACCGTCCCCAGCCTCCGGCTCCAACAGGTCCTTGGTGGGGAAAGCTAGCTTACAGAACAGTGGCAGAATCTCAGATCCCAAAGGTACCCTGGAGGTCACTGAGCCCAGCCTGTACCTGAATAAGACTCCCCTAATGACAAGTGGTCATATAGCCCCTTCTTGAAGACCCACAAGTAAGGGGCCCCCCACTATGTCCTGAGTCTGCACATTTGGATTGCTCCAGTCATTAGGAGAAGTGTCTTGATATCAAGCCCAAATTTGCTTCCAGTCGTTGGTTCTAGCTCTGCATCCTGGGAGTAAGCTAATCCCCTGTCAAGGCAACAGCCTTTCAAAGATATTTATCGCATCCTCCCTAGGCTGTCTCTTCTCCACACTGACCATTGTCATATCCTCCAACTGCCCCTTGGTTAGAATGAACTCAAAGCCCTTCCCCATCCTCTTTGGTCCTACTCCAGATACTTTCCAGCTTGTCTGTAGGGATAAGGACTGGACTTGATTTCACTGATCGAGAAAGTCCCCTCATCAGACGCAGGTTGGCACCTTCTCTGTAACATCTCGTCTCAGTGTTGACCAAAGTGCCCAGAGATTATGCCTTACTGGGGGTCACATGGCCAGGATGGGTCAGAGTAAGACTTGGGCCCCAAGTCTTTCTGGCTCCCAGGCTGGTTTTCTGTTTACTAGGTCATTCTTTCATGCTTACCACTATGTCATGCTCCCCCATCCCCACCCCCAATCACACTAAAGTGTGGGGACAGTTAGAAAATTGTAGTGGTCATGGGAAAACCCAGCTGCTGTAAAGGACCCCGCACTCCCTAGGCATGGGTGTTCTCTAGTATAGATTGCAACCTTTCCACACTTCATCCTGTGTAATTTTCACCCTTGTCTTTCTTTTTTTTTTTTTTGGTGAGGCAACTGGGGTTAAGTGACTTGCCCAGGGTCACACAGCTAGTAAGTATTAAGTGTCTAAGGTCGGATTTGAACTCAGGTACTCCTGACTCCAGGGCCGGTGCTTTATCCACTGCGCCACCTAGCTGCCCCCCTTGTCTTTCTTTAAATCACCCACAGAGGATCTGAGCTGTCCCATGTGCTGGAGGTCTTTCAATATCCTGAGTGCACCAGGATTGTATTCGGACTGGCCACCTGGTATCTCTTTTCCTTTGCGCCTTGACTTGTCTGCTTTCTTTTCCTAATCAGCGGTGGAGTCTGGGACATTTCTAGCACTTGCCATTGTTGGGAATGTGCCATAGTCTACTTGTGACGATTAGGTGCCTTTCCGTTGCCCATTGAGTTACTTGTCACTTTTATTCCCGGGAGATCAGAAAGGCTGGGTGTGCTAGAACCTACCTGTAGTCCCTGCTGCTGGGGAGATTGAGGTTAGTGGATAGCTTGAGTTCATGAGTTCTGAGATGCCGTTGGGCTAAAGCTGACTGATGTCTGAACTAAGAGTGGTACCACGTGGTGAGCCCTGGGAGTGGAAAACCACCAGGCTTTGAGGAGGGGTGAACCGGCCCAGGTTGGAGAAGTGGGCTTCCATGCTGACCATCATTAGCATTGGGTCCATAAGTGGCCAGTGTACTTCCAGCCTGGGAGAGAGAGAGAGAGAGAGAGAGAGAGAGAGAGAGAAAGGGAACAGGAGAGACAGACTGACAGTTGGAGAGACAGAGAAAGACAAAAACAGAGGCAGAAAGAGAGAGAAGAGACAGAGATGGAGAAAGAGGGAGAAGTGGGGAGAGACGGAGACAGAGAGAGGCAGCTCAGAGTAGTGAAATAAGAAGACATCAAGAAGATTTGAGTTCAAGTCCTGTCTCCTGCACCTGTTGGTTGTGTGACCATTGGCAACTCTCTGAGACTACAATTGGCACAGTAGGTGGTAGCCTTCATTGGCAGAGGGTATTTCTTCACTGGGAGTTCTTTATATCAATTACATATTGGATCCAATCCAAAAAAAATCACATCAAGGCATTCCAAACTTCAGACCCATCTAGCATCCTTGAAATGACGTTTTGTCAGGTGTGACTAGGAAGCCTGTATAAGGACAGGAGGGCACCAGTCACATGCAATGACAGGGAATGAAGGGGACAAATGAGCGACTGTCTCCATTTATGGATATGCTCATCATGGCTGTGGTGCCCAGACCCAGTGTTGCCCAGGATCCCTCTGTAGACTCAGGTGGAACAGGGTCTAGGCAGAGCTCCCTAGCACCTGGCTTGGATATTCTGTCAGGCTCCCGCTCCCTTGTGCTTCTTGGGGACTATAGCTGCAGGTGTTAGGAGTAGGTGGGTCAAACCAATCTCTAGCCCCTGCCAGCTAAGAGTGTTGTGGGCAGGATCTGAGAAGGTAAGAAAGTGGTGGCCCTGGGCTTTAAACATGGGGGTGGAAGTGTGTGGTTTTTTTTTGTTTTTTTTTTTTTTTTGGTGAGGCAATTGGGGTTAAGTGACTTGCCCAGGGTCACACAGCTAGTAAGTGTTAAGTGTCTGAGGCGGGATTTGAACTCAGGTCTTTCTGACTCCGGGGTCAGTGCTCTATCCACTGTACCACCTAGCTGCCCCTAGTTTGTGGTCTTGCAAGAAAGAACTGAGTCCTGTGGAGCCTTTCCTGCCCTATTCCCCCCTCCCCCTCCTCCACCAGGTAAAAGTGTTCTTACTCAGATTTCTCATAACACTGTGCCTTAATTTCTCCTTTGCACTTATCTCAGGCTTCCTTTTATCACTATTTATTCATGGAATTGTAAATAATTGAGTTGTAAAGCTCTTTGAGAACAGGGCCTGTGTTGTGTCTGTCAGGCCCACTGCCTAGAAGGGTCTCATCCAAATCGAGCTTCTTAATAAATTTCTGTTGAATGAATACGTGATTGCCTGTCCTGCCTGCCAGCCTTTTTAGATATCGAGTCTTCCTGATGCCCTGCAGTGTTCTTTATTTTTAAGGAATGGGTTGATGTAAAATTAAGATGGAACCCTGATGACTACGCTGGAATCAAAGCCATCCGCGTCCCCTCAGACTCCATCTGGACTCCAGACATAGTATTGTTTGACAAGTAAGAGTGATACCATTAGTGTGATTTATGTTTGTAGAATAAAAGCAGGCTGCCTAAATATTCGTCACTGCCTCCCCTCTTCAACCACGTGCAGATTTATAGAGCCAAGGGATCTAATCACATTCCTTCTGGACCTCATCTTGTCCTTTTCTATTATAGTGCAAATGAAAATGTCCTGTGTTATCTCATATTTCTGTCATATGGAGCAGGCGTTGTGTGCTTAGAGCCTCGGCCACAATGCCTGTCCTAGGAGTCTCTTTCTCTGCTTTTAGAAGGGCACTGGCTTTGGAAACAGACGTCCTGGGTTCAAATCCTAACTCTGTGACATATTACCTGTGTGACCTTGGGAGAGATATCTAACTTTTCTGGGCTTCAGCTTGCTCATCTGTAAAATGAAGGGATCAGATGACCTTTGTGGTCCCTTCCAGCTCTGGATAAATGATCTTTTGAAATCTCTGAGGCTGGGAAGGAGCATAGTATAATGAATAGAGTGTGAGGCATAATGAGGAAGATCTAGGTCTAAGTTTTCCTTCCTTCCTTCCTTCCTTCCTTCCTTCCTTCCTTCCTTCCTTCCTTCCTTCCTTCCTTCCTTCCTTCCTTCCTTCCTTCCTTCCTTCCTTTTTCCTTCCTTCCTTCCTTTTTTCCTCCCTCCCTTCCTTCCTTCCTTCATTCCTTTTTTCCTTCCTCCTTTCCTCTCTTCCTTTCTTTTTTCCTCCCTACCTTCCTTCATTTTTTCCTTCCTTCCTTATTTTCTTCCTTCCCTCCCTCTCTTTTTCCTTCCTTCCTTTTCTCCTTCTTTCTCTCCTTTACTCCCTCCCTCTCTCCCTCCCTTATTTCCTTCCATTCTTTCTTCCTTCCCTCCCTCTGCCTTGCCCTCCCTCCTTTCCTTGTGCACTTGTTCCTTACCATTTTCCCCAATAGAAACTCTTATAGTTAATAAGTATATTCAAGTGAAATAAGTTACCTCATTGGCTCTGTCTGAACATGTAAGTCTGATTCCTCAGATCTAGTCTACCACCTCTCTGCAAAAAAGTGGAGAAGGATGTTTTGTCATCACTCTTCTTAGGTGATGCCTGGTTACTGGATTAATTGGAGTTTATTAGACTTCCAAAGTTGTTTTCCTTTACATGTATATTATACTAGTTATGTATATTATTCTAATTCTACTAATTTTTCTCTGCATCAGTTCATAAAAGTCCTTTAAGGGTTCTCTAAATTCTGTCCCTATTCTTACAGGGAAATCATATTCCACTACTTTCACTTGTTCAGCCATTCCCTAATTCATAGGCACCTTAGTTCCCAATTCTTCGCGACAACTAAAAGTGCTGCTAAAAAATTTTTTTTGTACATATGGGTCGCTACCCACTATCTTTGACCTCTCTGCAATATATTACATGCCTAGTAGTGGTATAGTCTGGTTTTCTTTCTATTACATCATGCTGCACATGAATGGGATTTTCATAATGACTAAAATTATATATTTAAGTCATTAAATGATAAAAGGCAGTTTTTCTAGCACTAGTAAAATTCTAGTACTTGCATGTTTGAGACAAACAAAAAAACCCCAACTACCTGTAAGATAATTGTTTGGGTTGTTTGTTTTCCTACATGACTAATATGTGTGTATGTTCATGTGTGTGTGTGTGTGTGTGTGTGTGTGTGTGTGTTGTTTCAGTGCAGATGGACGCTTTGAAGGAACCAGCACAAAAACAGTCGTAAGATATGATGGCACTGTGGCCTGGACCCCACCAGCCAACTACAAAAGTTCTTGCACCATAGATGTTACTTTTTTCCCATTTGATCTACAAAACTGTTCTATGAAATTTGGTTCATGGACATACGATGGGTCTCAGGTGGATTTAGTATTGGAGGATTATGATGTAGACAAAAGAGACTTCTTTGATAATGGAGAATGGGAAATAGTGAGTGCCACTGGAATCAAGGGGAACAGAACAGATGGATGTTGCTGGTATCCCTACGTGACTTACTCATTTGTAATTAAGCGTTTGCCTCTCTTTTATACCCTTTTCCTCATCATACCCTGCATTGGGCTCTCATTTTTAACTGTGCTCGTCTTCTATCTTCCTTCCAACGAAGGGGAAAAGATCTGCCTCTGCACTTCAGTGCTTGTATCCTTGACTGTCTTCCTCCTAGTTATTGAAGAGATCATCCCATCATCTTCTAAAGTCATCCCGCTAATTGGAGAGTACCTAGTCTTTACTATGATTTTTGTGACATTGTCAATCATGGTGACTGTCTTCGCAATCAACATTAACCATCGCTCCTCCTCCACACACAATCCCATGGCACCTTGGGTCCGCAAAATCTTTCTTCATCAGCTTCCCAAGCTCCTTTGCATGAGAAGCCATGTAGATCGGTACTTTACCCACAAGGAGGAAACGGACAAAATCAATGGCTCCAGATCTTCTCGGAACACCTTGGAGGCTGCTCTTGATTCTATCCGCTACATCACGAGGCATGTCATGAAAGAGAATGACGTCCGTGAGGTCTGTCCAGGTGTCTTGTTCTGTTAAACTTAATTTAAGATGGAGATAAAGTACTGTTTCTGCTTTATTCCTCCCAAGCTTTCTAGTTGAAGTTCAATGGTGACCCAAATTATTTTCAGGATAAATGACTTGTCCATGGTCACACAGCAGGGACACATAATGATAGAGCTAGGACTCAAATGTAGGGCTTCTGACTCTAAATCAAATGCTTCTGTACACCACCAATGAGGTGATTATTCTGGGCTATAACAGCTCAGGAAAGGTATAGAGGCTGTAGACTCTTTAAAAATCATGGCTAGAGAGAGCCTAACCCTGTGATTTCATTGGTTTAAGAAACTCCCCAATGAAGAAAGTCTATGTGATGGAGGTTGGAACCTCCTCAACAACTTAGCAAGTTGTCTACAGTGCTGAGAGGTTAAATAACTTGTGCAAAGTCATTTAGCCATTAGGAGTTAGAGGCAGAATTTGAACCCAGGTCTTCCTAGCTCTGACTCCAGCTCTCTATCCTTTAGGTCATGCCATTTCTCTTTTGATATATGTAGAATTTGTACATAATATATACTATATAAGCATAATACATAATTATATATTGAATACCTAATTTTAAGGACATAGAGAATTTAGGCTACATGAGAGAAGAGGAAGAATGCTGTAAGCAGAGGGAATCTAAGCACATACCACATGTTGGGGAATAGTAGAAACACCTTCCTGGCTAAATCAGCAGATACATAGTAGCAAGTCAATAAGCAAACATTTATTAAGCACCAGTTGTTGTTTTTTTGTTGTTTTTTTGTTGTTTTTCAATCTGTCCCACTTTTTTGTGACCCCATTTGGGGTTTTCTTGGCAAAGATCCTGGAGTGGTTTCCCATTTCCTTCTCCAGCTCATTTTACAGATGAAGAAACTGAGGCAAACAGAATTAAGTGACTTACCCAGGGTCACACAGCTAGTAAGTGTCTGAGGCCAGATTTTGTATATACACACAAAAGTTAGAATATGAACTTGAATGAAAAAGGAATCAATCAGCCAACAAGTATTGATGCCAACAAATGTGCCAGGCACCGACCCAACAGTCCCTAACTTCAGAGCTTACATTCTATCAGAAGAGACAGCATTGGGGCAGCTAGGTGGCTCAGTGGATAAAGCACTGGTCCTGGATTCGAGAAGACCAGAAGAGACAGTATATATACATAGGATCATGGATTTAGAACTGGAGGGGACTTTAGAGACCACCTACTCCAACCCACATTAAGGGGATATAACTAACCCATTTCAAATGTCTGTCTTACAGAGACTATGGAAGTTTCATTTCCAACATTCATTTAAATCTTAAAGAGACAGTTAAGTCTCCCTAGTCTCCCTGTTAGACATCAAAAAGAAGGGTTGCAAGGAAATGTAAAACCAACTCAAGAGAATTTTGGGTGATGGGAAAGCAGTAGCAGTGGAGGGCCTCAGGAAATGTTTCATTTAGCAAGTGGTGCTTGAATTAAGCTTTGAAGGACATGAAGAACTCTCAGGTGCAGGTTAGGAGAGATTCTAGCCCAAGCATAGAGGATAGACAGCCTGTGCAAAGGCATGGAGATGGGGCAGCAGCATGGAAGATCAAAGATAGCACTTGGTTAACAGCCAGGAGCCCAGGGTTCTGGACTCTGCTCCAGATTCCAGACAGGTGTCCAGAAGTCATTGTCCCCGTCAGCCTCTATAAGATGAAGATCAAATGAGAGAGCTTTGCAAACCTGAAAGTGCTCTTACTAACCGCTATTATTTATTCTGAGGGTCTTGAATTTGATGATTTCTGAATGTCTCTTCCATCTCTGATATTCTGGGATCCCATTTTTCTGGAATGCAGTAGATGAAGCCAGAGCTTGGGGATACAGTGAGAGGAGATGGCCCAAGGCCCAAGTGATGGAGTCACTCGCCAGTATCTCTTATAACACATGGTATAGGGCACTTTTGTGTCCTTTTATAAAATTAAAATAGGTTAATAAAATAGAAATTGTAAATTATCAAATATTTGAGAATTTGTGAAATTTGGTCAATATGAAGAAAGTAGGTGTTTCATGTGTGTTTTGGTTTTCTTTTTTATCATATTAGGTTGTCGAAGACTGGAAATTCATAGCCCAAGTGCTCGACCGGATGTTTTTATGGACTTTTCTTCTGGTTTCAATAATTGGATCACTTGGGCTTTTCGTTCCTGTTATTTATAAATGGGCCAACATCCCCATACCGAATCATATTGGGAATACAAATAAGTGATGCTGTCTCAAGGATGGTCTAGACAGGATTATCCCAAAAAAGGTATTTGGGATCTCCCAAAGCCTTCTTTGGCAATCACAAAGAAATAAAACAGAATAAATCATGCTTAAATTTTAAAATGAGGCGGGCATCCTGATACTCACTATAGATCCTAAACCTTGGGAACTGGCTTTCTCTAAGAGATTGTCTCTAATGGGACCAACCTGCAGAAATCATGTAGCCCCCCAAAGTGTGTTGTTTGAATAATGGCATTTTGAAATGCTATCTGGGATTAGAAACTGCTCTCCAAACTGTATCATTGATCAATGACCCAGTGCATCTTCCTTTGTTGTTGTTGAGTTGTTTCAGTTATGTCCTACTCTTTGTGACCCCATTTGGGTTTTCTTGGCAAAGATATTGAAGGGGTTTGCCATTTCCTTCTCCAGCCCATTTTAGAGATGAGGAGCTGAGACAAACAGGGTTAAATAACTTGCCTGGGGTCACACAGCCAGCAAGTGAATTCATGAAGATGAGTCTTCCAGATTCCAAACCCAGCGCTCCATCCACTTCACATAGCTGCCCACACATCTTCCTTAGCTATGCGAGTTTATGACGAATAACACAGAGGGCTTTTTAGAGGTTCTCCTCTTGACATTATTGAAGAATGCCGATTTTATTTAGAACAACAACTCACATTTACACAGAGATTTAAGGTTTAACATTAGTTTGAAATGCTCTGCCCTGGGTGATGTGATCCAAATTTTAATTTTATGCTGTCTTCACCTTGTATATAATCTCCATTTTTTCATTTTGTATTATGTTGTGTTAAATATATAATGTTTTCATTTATGTAAAATTATAAATGAAGACTGTGCTGCTTCTTAGTCTTTAAAAATGAAGATTTCTTTTGTGTGTGGCTGATTGGAAATTCCCTTAGAGTTTTCCTCTTGAGATGCTTTAGCCAATCATTTATTTTATTAATTATTTCTACCCTTCTCAGTTCACCATAAATGGGATCCCATTCTTTCACCATAAAATCATAAAAGTGTTAAAGTGTTTAGATACATGCTACCATAAAGCCTGGCTCTGGTTTGCCAAAAACTCACATGATGCAGTGGATAGGACACCAGGCCTGGAGTCAGGAAGACTCATCTTCCTGAGTTCAAATCTGATTTCAGATTACTAGTCGTGTGACCCTGGACAAGTCACTTAACCTTGGTTGCTTCAGTTTCCTCATCTGTAAAAGGAGTTGGAGAAGGAAATGGCAAACCACTCCAGGGTCTTTGCCAAGAAAATCCCAGATGGGGTCACAGAGAGTTAGACATGACTGAACAACAACAACAGCGTGTGAGTGTAGCAATACTAAATCTGCTCTGGCCTCTCATTCTCGAAAATCCCAGACTAACTTAGGCAAGAGGAGATATGCAGTTGCCTCTCTTGGTGTGATGCACTTGATTACAAACTTATGGTCAATAACCATTCTAAACATACATTCATGACTAAAGGAACAAACAGGCAAGAAGGTTAGCGATCTTTCTTTCCATTTTAAATTACCGAATTTAGATGACTACCGGGAAGCCCAACTTGGGCTGAGGTATCTATTCTGCAAGTTAACCACCTTTGGAGGGCAGGTCCCATGCCTAGGTAACTTGCATTTTATAGTCAGTAGATACTTTAGAAAATCCCATTAGATGGCCGTGATGCCAGACTGGCTTAACTAGTCTCTTGCTTAGCTGACTCTAATATTTTAGAAGAGTCTGTGTCTCCATTCACATAGGATCGCAGCCCTCGAGCAGGAAGGTCAGGAAGGGACTTCAGCTGCCTTCCTTTACAGAAAAGGAAACTGAGGCCCAGGGGCATTAAGTAACATCCACACTTAATAAGTATTGGAGGCAAGACTTGGAGCAGAATACCATGGGATGGGCAGGAACAGATGGGTTCCCATCTGCATCGCTGGAGGGATTATTCAAATCTTTGAGATCACAGAACCATGGGCATATTGGAACAGTTTAGCACAGACATGCCTGGAACTCTTAATGGCTTCCCCACCCTCTGTGGCTTTAAAATGTTTCAAGTACAAATAAAATTCATAGAAATGTGCCTCTTGAAAAATGGAGAAGCGAATCACTTATTTTCTGTAGTTTTGCATGTTTTATTTGTGCACAGGAAAACAGACTTTAATTCCTCGGGGAAAGAAAAGATTAATTTGGTCCTTCTGGATCGTTAGTTTTCTTTTTACATTCAAGATGGAGGTCTAGGAGGGTTTAAAGTGGGACCAGGTGCACCCTCTGATAATAGTACTAGATGCCATTTCCTCCTCCTGATATTAATAAGCACTTTTTCTAAAGGTCAGTGAATCCTATTAGGTTTGACAATTCTAGGTATGATGGGAGGCATAAGCTCTCCCTACTATAGGGGTTCTTGACGCGCGCGCGCGTGTGTGTGTGTGTGTGTGTGTGTGTGTGTGTGTGTGTGTGTGTGTGTGTGTGTGTGTGTGTGAGATGGACTCCTGTAGCAATCCGATGGAGCCTTTCTCAGAATCCTGTTTTTAAGTAATAGAAGGAACTGCTAAATTTCAAAAAGAGGTTAGGGATTACACACACACACACACACACACACACACACACACACACACACATATATATATATATATATATTTTTTTTTTTTTCCATCTCAGTTCAAGGGCTACCTGGCCCAGGTCAAAAACTTCTGCCCTCCAAGGAGAGTTCAGCCCCCAAACAGTTAAGAAACATTTGAATTGTTTTTGGCAGGAAAGGAGTTGTGTAAAAAAAGCAGAGCTGAACTCCACTTTGGACAAAAGGGAAATTCCTGACATTTCTTGGGTGAATGGAGTGTTTGTGGAGCAAATCTTTTTCTAAATAAGCTTGCAATTCATTTACAGAAAAGAAGGAATCCTAAGATAAAGCGTTTTTGAAATGCACACATGAGATGCTAACAGAATGCTTGTTGAATCAAATAGGACCTTTTGGGAAAGTGAATAATTGCTCCTGGTGTAATCTGTTTCATGGATGTGAATTTCCATATACAACAGTTCTCCCTTATGAAGGCCCTCATGGAAAATGTAAGCTTCCTGAAGGTAGGGATAGGCCCATCGTGGTCTAATCGCCAGCACCAAACAGATGTAGGGGCTAGAACCTGAGAGAAGCTTAAAAAATTCCTGTCGAGGTGGAAGATTGGTTGATTGATTAATACCAGCAAAGGCGGGGGGCTGTATTCAGTTCTTATCCCACCAAATATTCCCCTTTGTTCCTTGTTTTAAATGAGAGAATTGTAGACTCAGAGCTGAAAAGACCACAGAGATGTCTTGTCCAAATCCTTCATTTTACAGAGAAGGAAATTGATGTAGTAAGTGGCAAGATCTGTACTCTCATCCTTTAAGCCTCTTTCCAGGTAACCTCCCTGGATGCCAGGGAACCTCAAACACTACCTGACTGACCCTGGACAAGTCACTCAAGCTCTGTGCCCCAGGAAATTTGTAAGACTATAAAGAGCATTTACTCTGGGGATTTTTGTTTGTTTATTGTTCAGTGAGGGTTGGACGCATAGATCCTTTCCAGCTTTAAATCTGTGATTTGTTATTGCCTAAACCCCTTTTGGGTCTCTATCTCTGATCCTTTGTTTATTTATGCACATAACTTGGCCCCCTACTAAAAGGTAAGCTCTTTGAAGATGGAAACTGCTTTTTCATCCTTGTACCCCCAGTGTTTTTCACTTAATACTTAATTGAATTACGCTGAGTATACATAGCTCCCACGTAGAAGAATTAGGCTTTCCAGTTTTTATTTGTTATTTCCCCCATGTTTCATCATTTATAAAATTTGGCTATCCACACTGTCATAAGGGATAAACATGTCAATACACTGTCTTCTTGCTTGGTGCATTCCTGGGTGAAAGTGGTGTGAAGGTATTAAGTGGGTAAGTTAAAAAGGAAAGTTTACTAGTCAAACACAAAGGAGGGGTGTGGATTACATTGGCACCCAGGGCGACACCTATTCCTTTAAAGAAAGATAGAGGGCAATGAACAGTGGCAGGTTAAGCTTTGGCAGGGAGCGTCAGAGCGACCTTCCTGATCTGTGTTGCCCTGCTGCTACACCTCATCCCCAGTCATCAGAGGTTGCAAGAACAGTCCTGCTGTTCCTAAAATGCAGACCAGAATGAAAACCCACAGGAAAATGCGGTCGATAACCATGGCGACATATTTCCAATCATCCTGAATCTGAAAAACACAAGTGCAAACAGGAAGACCAAAAGAAACTCAGTTTAGCCTCAAAATTCAAGACGCAAATGTCCCCTTCCTCCTGTGAGCCTTCCTTGATCTCTCTTCCCTTCCCCCATCAAGTCATGACTTTTCCCCCTTTGGATTTCACATAACACTTTGTACCCTGGTCTGGTCTGGTCTGATCCTGGTCATTTGGGTTTCATATTAATAATAGTTAGCATTTATATAGCAACATAAGGTTTGCAAAGTGCTTTGCAAATGTTATTCAGTTCTCAGAACAACCCTGGGAGCCAGATGCTATTACTATCCCTTTTTTACAGATGAGGAAACTAAGGCAGACAGAGGTTAGGTGACTTGCCCAGGGTCATAGTGTCTGAGGATAGATTTGAACTCAGGTCTTTCTGATTCCAAGTCCAGCTCTCTATTTACTACAAAAATGTGACACTCATAGGTCATCGAGCAGTTTTTTTTTTTTTTTTGGTTGGGCAATGAGGGTTAAGTGACTTGCCCAAGATCATACAGCTAGTAAGTGTCAAGTGTCTGAGGCTGGATCTGGTACTCCTGAATCCAGGGCCAGTGCTCTATCCACTTCGCCACCTAGCTGCCCCCATTGAGTAGTTAAGAAAAAAAGGTTTACTCAACTATAGCAGGAACATGGAAAGGCATTGAAGACACCTCGAGTTTATTCATCTGAGCAGTTCCTTTGAGATACCCATCCTGATCCAGCCATCAAGCACCAGAGTCCCCTCCTGTTTGCTTTGTACGCAGGGGATGAGGTGATGTCAATGGTTTAAGCCCTCGATGCCTTTTAAAGAAAAGCTAGCCTAACTTCCCCGGGGGTAGGGATTAGGACATTGTTCCTGCTACACCCCACCTTTATGCAATTGTCACGAATCAATCATTTTATATTGTGGTATTTAGATATTTGTCATATCCCTCCCTAGACTGTAAGCTTCATGAAGGCACGAACTATGACATAGCCGAACTATATTCCCCAGTGGTAAGCATAGGGATCTGTAGACAGCAGAAGATTTATTAAGAAGAAATGTTTGGAAACAGGAAGTTAACCAAGTTTGGTCCTGCAGAAGAGTTGAGAAAATCTTCCTCCCTTCCATCTTTTCAGAAATGAGGAACTATGGGTGGGGAATATATTTCCAGATATGGTTAATGTGTTGGTTGGGTTTGTGAAACTGCTTTTTCTGTTAAAGCTTTTACATGGAATAGCTTGCTGGGTGGGGAAGGTCTGGAGTGCATACAGAAACAGAGGTGATATAACCCCCCCCCCCAAAGTTATCAATAATAAGATTTTTTAAAAAAGAAGCAATGTTTACTTTTAGTAACATCTTCACTTTGTCAGTCAACAAATATTTATTAAGCACTTACTATGTGGCAGGTACTGTGCTAAGCAAGCCCTACCCTCAAGAAGCTTACATTCTAAGGGGGAAGCAATGTTTAAATGACTAGAAAAGACAGACAGAACAGAGGGTGATCTTGGAGGGGAGACACTAGCAGTGGGAGGGACCACAAAAGGCCCCCTGGAGAAGGTGACATTAGAGCTTAGCCTTGAAGGAAGCCAGGAAAACTAAGGGAGGGAGAGCCTTCCAGCCATGGAGACAAAGGTGTGGAGGTAGGAGATGGAGAGTTGGTGTGAGCACCAGGGAGCTAGCCAATAGAGCTGGATCATGTCGTGTGTGGAGGGGAAAAAGGTCCACAAAAACCGTAAAGGTAGGTGGAGGCCAGGGTGTGTGTGTGTGTGTGTGTGGCAATTGGGGTTAAGTGACTTTCCCAGGGTCACACAGCTAGTGTCAAGTGTCTGAGGCCGGATTTGAACTCAGGTCCTCCTGAATCCAGGGCTGGTGCTCTATCCACTGTGCCACCTAGCTGCCCTGAGGCCAGGTTTTAAATGCCAAAGGATGTTATGTTTGATCCTAGGGGTCATAGGAAGCCACTGGAGCTTAAAGACATGATCAGACTGATTTAGGACAATCACTTTGGCAGCTGAATGGGATGAACTGGAGCAGGGGATGGCCTTGATACAGGGAGATGGATTAGGATATCACAACAGTCCAAGTGAGAGGCGCTGGGGGCGGCTGTGTGAGCGGAGAGGAGATGCATCTAAGAGATGTTGGGAGGATGGATCCAGTATGATTTGGCAATAGATCAGACCTGTGGGATGAGCGAGAATGAAGAATTGAGGATGGCACCTATGTTGTGGACCTGGGTGACTGGGCAGTTCCATAGGGAATAAAAGGGAAACTGGGAAGTGAGACGGGTTTGTGGGAAATAATAATAATGATGAAAGCAGGAGGCAGCTAGGTGGCGCAGTGGATAGAGCACTGGCCCTGGATTCAAGAGGACCTGAATTCAAATCCAGCCTCAGACACTTGACACTTACTAGCTGTGTGACCCTGGGCGAGTCACTTAACCTTCATTGCCCTGCTAATGATGATGATGATGATGGTGGTGATGATGATGATGAAAGCAGCTAGCATTTATATAGCTCTTACTGTGTGCCAGCTCAGCACTTAACCAATTTTATCTTACTTGATGCTCACAACAACCCTGGAAAGTAGGAGCTGTTATTGCCTCCATTTCAGTTGTGGAAACTGCAGCAAACAGGTTAAGTGACTTGCCTAGGGTTATACAGCTAGTAAGTATCTGAGGCCAGATTTGAACTCAAGTCTTTCTGACAGCAGGCATAGTGTTCTATCCACTGTACCATCTAGCTGCCTCTAAGAAAAGACAATGAGTTCTGTTTTGGATCTGTTGAGTTTGAGATCCTTACGGGACATCCAACCCAAGGTGTTCAAAAGGCAGTGATGGGATGATGTGACGCTCAGGAGAGACTAGGGCTGGATGTATAGACCTGAGGAAACTACTCAGAGATGATAATTCATCGTGTATATTGGGTAATTGAAAAAAGCAGTGCTTGATTCTAGAGGACAGCAATGAAGGACACCTCCCCATTCAGGGAAGACAGGTGGGGCTTCCTAGTGCAGGCAAATGCCAACCCTGTGTGGGATAATTTTGCATAACTATTTTTCTCTTTTTCCCAAAGGGAGGGTCAATCTGGAGTGGGGAGGAAAGTGATTTGGGTTTTTTCCCCCTCCTCCAGCAATGACCATAATATGAAGGCAAAAGGCATCAATAAGACATGTTGGTTAAAATATATATATGTTTGTCAAACTGAATTGAATATTTCTGTTGTCAGCAACCCGCCTTCTAGATCTAATAGGGATGTTAACTAGTCCTCTCCTGTGTTGACAGCCTCTGCCTCTTCCTCTGACTATCCTGCAGGATTTAACTGGTCTCCAAAGCTTCCCATTCAGAGCCTCCATTAGACAAAAGGATCTAGATTTTGCTGGAGTAGACATTTCAGCTATGATCTGAAACAACAATGAGTCCGATAAACTTGGAACTGCTTTCTTCTCAGCTGAGTATCAGATACATATAAAAAAGGCCTTTGACCCTGGGCAAGTCTTTAGCCTCTTGGGCTCTGACTCCAGGTTACAGTACTGATTTACACTGGTCAGAATTGGTGTTCTTAACCTTATCTGATGTCATCTTCTCTTTTATTAGTCTGGGACACCTCTGCCCCCATTCTCAGAATAAGGGTAAATGCATAAAGTAAAATACAAAGAAATCCAATTCTATTGAAATAACACTTATCAAAATGTCTTATAAAAACAAATTGAGGGGGCAGCTAGGTGGCACAATGGATAAAGCACTGGCCCTGGAGTCAGGAGGACCTGAGTTCAAATCCGACCTCAGACACTTGACACTTACTAGCTGTGTGACCCTGGGCAAGTCACTTAACCCCCATTGCCCCACCCAGAAAAAAATTGACAGTCTCCAGATCTATACATGGACCCCTGAGGGGGTTCGTGGAGCCCAGATCCCCTGGGTTAGAGTTTCCTCAAAGGGAGTATCAGTGGATCACCAGTAAAATAACATGTCCTTATAAACAAAATCTGGAAACAAAGTCATGCCCAAATGGTAGGACTGGGCCATGGCAAAGTTCATTGATGTTGTAAGGACAGGTTATTCCTCTCCACCTGCTATGACCTTCCCATCCCTTGAGTCACTTTCACATTCAAGAATGTACTGCTCATATACTGAGTCAGGAATAGGAATTAATGAGAGTAAAATGGAAGCCCGCAGAGAGCTCGGCTAATTGGGCCTGATCCAGCGTTGACTCAACACTTGAAATTAGAGGAGGAAGTCAATGGTACTTTAATTAGACAAGGCAGAAGGAACAGATACAGAATGGAAGAGGGGCAAACTTAGGAAACAACAGGATTTAAAGAAGTCATTCCATCCCAGCAGCGGAATGTGCAACTGAGGGATTCAATTAGTTGTATAATGAAAGGAGGATGAGCCTTCTAGTCTGCCCCAAATTGAGTTCTTTTGCTTCCTCTGGGCCTCAGGCTTAATAGCTGGATAGGCCTAATTATCTGCTTTAGTGGCTACAAGATAATTTAGAGAAAGGGCCAAACTTTTTTTTTTCCTGAAAGCTATTTTTGATCTATGATCTTAAATAGTGGAGAATTTGCAGTCAAGACCCTGGGTTCAAATCCTGACTCCCCCAGTCCAGTGCTCTCCCTCCATTACTTTTTATGTATCTTATATTTGGGGCAGGTACTACAGTGTATAGAGCTCCGGGCCTGGAGTCAGGAACTCATCTACCTGAGTTCAAATCTGGCCTCAGATACTCACTAGCTGTGTGACCCTGGGCAAGTCACTTAACCTTGTTTGCCTCAGTTTCCCAATCTGTAAAATGAACTGGAGAATGAAGTGACAAACCCTTCCAGTATCTCTGCCAAGAAAACCCCAAATGGGGTCATAAAGAATTGGACATGACTGAAACTGAATCTTGTATTTTGTTGAGGCAACAAGATATAGTGGATAGAGAGCTAGGTTCAATTTCTGCCTTTGACTCAAACTCTCATTGTCCCAGTCCACTCTAATACTAAATTTCAGAGGAAGTACTGGTCTGCAGGGGTAGGAATTTCCTGGTCCAGAGTTGCCCAAACCAGAGGTATCAAACTCCAAGTCTACTGGCTGCAAAACTCCTGCGTGCTGCCAGAACTATTTAATAATGCAATCAGGAAATGCTTAAAATAAAAGCGCACTACAACACAGATAATGTTAATTTGTAGTTTTCTAAATTTCTACATGAATTTGTCACCATGCCTCTAAACCATATCTTGTGCCTATTATTATGCCAGTAGGAAGCAAGCTCTCTGAGGGCAGGGACTATTTATTTTTTGTCTTTGTATCCCCAGGGACTGACACATGTTAGGTGCTTTTATAAATGCTTGTTGAATGCCATTATTTACCATTATCTTTCAGATGAACAATTGGCCTATTTCTCATCTCTTCCATAGTCCCCCCAAGTTCTAACAAGCAGATATCTCCCACTGAAGTCAAAAGGAACACCCTACCCAGATAATCTAGTTTAAGAAATGTGAGGGCAAATTTGTATCTCTAAATACCCAACAAAAAAAAGAAGAAGAAAGAAAATGAGCTCAATGAATAGGTCATGACACTAAAAATACCTAGAAAAAACAACAAATCAAAACAACAGAAACATACACAAAAATAGACATTCTGAAGATCAAAAGATAACCACAATTAAAAACAAAACCCCACTAAATTAATTAAATTAGGATCTGATTTTTTTTAAAAGGGAGGGAAAGGGGCAGCTAGGTGGCGCAGTGGATAGAGCACTGGCCCTGGAGTCAGGAGTACCTGACTTCAAATCCAGCCTCAGACACTTAACACTTACTAGCTGTGTGACCCTGGGCAAGTCACTTAACCCCAATTGCCTCACTTAAAAAAAAAAAAAAGGGAGGGAAGGAAAAGAATAATTATTTATATAGCTCCTACTATGTGCCAGACATTGTGCTAAGTGCTTTTTATAAATATTATTTCATTTGATCAGTTAAGGAAACTGAGGCAAACAGAGGTTCAGTGACTTTCCCAGGGCCATGCAGCTGGTAAGTATCGGAGGTCAAATTTGAACTCAGGTCTTCCTGACTCCAGGCCCAACATGCTATCCATTATTCTACCAGCTGCCTCTAATAAAAATTAATAAAACAGACAAACCATGAGATAATTTGATCAAAAAGAAAAGAAAATTGTTTCTAACACATGGATATAAATAGAAGTGCAGATGAGATGGATGCAAGAGAGTTCCATCCACAAATTTGAAAGTAATTTTTCAAGACCCAAACCTGGCAAATAACCAATCACAGAAAACTCTGGAAACCAGCTGGGTGTGTAGAAAAAACCTTGTGGGGGGGGGAGCGTTGATTGGGAGTTTGGGGGGGGTAGGAAACCCGGGTTTGAATTCCAGCTGTACAATCCGTGAGCAGTGTGAGCTTGGATAAACCAGCTCCCCAGCTCGGGGCAGCTCAGCCTGTAAAGTGAGGAATGCTGGTCTCTGAGGGGCTTTTTGGCTCTGAGTTTTCATTCAGTAGTGGGGAGTAGTCAGTGGCTTGGAGAAGGGATATGGTTATGTAGGAAAAGGCTGGCATGGCATTGACCTGTGTCTGTGCATACAAGTCCATGGAGTGAGGACTGATAACCACCTAACACTGTCAATGTTGGCAAAGCTCTTCTTGTTTGTTACCGTGTGTGAGCCTCTCAATGACCAGTGAAGCAGCTAGCTGGGTACCAGAGGCACTGATGCTAAGGGTCAGAGATGGGATCTGGACCCAGGGCCCAGCTCTATCTGTTGCACTATAACATCTCTAGTACAAATGGACATCACCACCCTCTTTAAATTTGTTTTCTCATCTGTAAATTGGGGATAACATCCATACTGTGGGGGTGACTCTCTGTGACAAGACAAGACAAATGTGAGCTACTTGGGAACTGGGTGAGCTCTGCTGCTGGTCTTCAAGGCTCTACTGCCAAAGATCTGTCCCTTCTCTGAAGAGAGTCCCGGAGACCTCTGCTACCAGTATGGATTATAATTCCCTTTGATCCAGGTTTGAAAAGGCAGAATATGAAGCACCGTCACTAGATGGGGCTCTTTCCACAACCACTTTTTAGGTGCATTCTTTTTTTTTTTTTTTTTTTAATGCATCAGGTGAGAAGGATAGAGCACACTGATGCATTCTTCTTTTTTTAAATTTTTTGCGGGGCAACGAGGGTTAAGTGACTTGCCCAAGGTCACACAGCTAGTAAGTGTCAAGTGTCTGAGGTCAGATCCGAAGTCAGGTCCTCCTGAATGAAGGATCGATGCTTTTTCTCACTGCACCACCTAGCTGCTCCCTAGTTGTATTCTACAAAAGACAATTTGGGGCAATGGTTAGAGAGGTGACCTCAAAGCCAGGAAGTTCTGGGCTCAAGTGCCACCTATGACACATATTGACTGTGCGATCCTCAATTCATCTCAGGCTTCTAAAAAATTCTTTGAAACTAGAAGTTGCAGACAAGGTGCCCACTTGCATCTGCAGAGGGATTAGTCCTAATGCCCATAAGGCTACAAATTGGCCGAATCAGTTGGGATTGCTTTGGTGGGACAAAGCACCCCCTAATTTAGTAGTGCTAGTGGCTGACACCTCAGAAAAACCAAGAGACCTAATTAGCTTCTCATCTCCTTGGTTCTAATAGATTTCTCTTTGATTTTCACACCCAAACAAAAGACCATTAAGGAGACTTTTTTTTTAAACAAACATCCATTATGAACATTGTGCTAGGAACAGGGATTAGTCTAGTAATCACCTCTTTGTTATTAAGCATTCTAAGGTTGAACTACTTAATTGCGGGCGGAGGGGGGGGGCAGGGAATGAAGGTTAAGTGACTTGCCCAGGGTCACACAGCTTGTAAGTGTCAAGTGTCTGAGGCTGGATTTGAACTCGGGTCCTCTTGAATCCAGGGTTGGTATTTTATCCACTGCACCACCTAGCTGTGCCCCCAAACTAATTAATTTTGAAGGCAAAAAAAGAAAAAAAAACATTTTTTAAGATTACCAGAAATGACTTGGGTCACCTGGGGGCAAAATGAGTGTGGGAGCCAGATGTTAACTCAGTTAGTTGGAAAGTCTCTTCCCATCTCCAGGCTGTTTGACATGGGAAGCCCTGCCAAAGCTAACCCCTCCCCACCTTTACAATCTTCTTACACTTAACGCTGTTCTACTCCCTGCTCTATGATCCCTCAACCCAGTTCAATTTGTTATTCCTTGTATGCAACACTACCTGTTTTCCCCACCTGGAATTCTCTCTCCCTTTACCTTTGCCTCCAGGATTCTCCGACTTCCCTCAAGACTCATCTCCACCATCACCTACCTCAGGAGACTTCTCCAGCCCTCACAAGCTGCTAATGCCGCCATCTACTTGTAGATATCTTATATGAATACAATTGTTGCCACATTGGCTTTGCCCTTAGAGTGTTAGTTCTCTGAGGGAAATGACTGTGGTTTTGCCTTGCTTTGGGTCCTCAGCACCTGTCACAGCATCTGCCACAGAGTAAGCACTTAATAAACGGTTATTGAGGGGCAGCTAGGTGGCGCAGTGGATAGAGCACTGGTCCTGGATTCAGGAGGACCTGAGTTCAAATCCAGCCTCAGACACTTGACACTTACTAGCTGTGTGACCCTGGGCAAGTCACTTAACCCCAACTGCCTCACCAAAAAAGAAAGAAAGAAAGAAAGAAAAACAAACGCTTATTGACTGACTATATAATGGAGATAATAATATGGCTGAGAAAATTGTGGATCACAGAGATGAGCTGATTTCCTCCAGTGTCACACAGGTAATAAGCATCCTCCAGGGGCTTCAGACACATCTAAGCCTCCTTCTACTTGTCACTTGTGGCAGAAGGACCGACTGGGTCACAAGTGAATTTTGTTAGAGACCAAGTCGGAATCTCAGCATCTCATCTCTCTGGTGGCTTCCGCCTCTATTATTGCACAACAACCCACATAATGAGAATCCACTGTTGGGTTGTGTATTCTTTGATGGGGGAAGATGGGGTTACTTCCCAGCATTGTGAGGATCATGAGGAATAACATGTCAAGAACTTTGTGGACCATATCACTATCATCCCCCTTACTGCGTCCTCACTTATCCGAAGCTTTCAATTCCCTATTAAATGTTGTTGCTCTCTCTTTCCCAGTAGGAAAGGACCATTCTCCTTGGGTAAGCAAAGAGAAGCAAGATAAAAGCTGAGTTATTCTGCCTTCTCCTTGTTGTCCCAGTGTTATTGTCATTGTTTCTATGGAAAACTCAGGGTCTTTTGTCCTTGGGCAGCATGGTCTAGCAGGAAGAACAGTGGACCGGGAATTGGGAGACTCCTAGGATCTATCCTACCTCCACCACTTACCAGCTAAGTCATTTTACTGTTCTGAGCCTCAGTCTTCTCATCTGTAGATGGACACAGTAGCACCTCCCTCATAGAGTTGTGAGGATCAAATGAGATCATGCCTGTAAGGGACTTTGTACTTTTTACTACCTTAAAGTGCTTTATAAATGGCAGTCTTCCCTCTTTCCCATGGTGGTAGACCTCTCCTGTGGGTCTGACACCTTAGTGCATCCTTAGGACTCTTGAGCCTTGCCATCTACCCGGGGCTCAATTCGCCTACATGTGTTGTCTTCCCCAATTAAACGATAAACTCATTGACATCAGGAGCCACCTTCTTTTCCTATTTCTCCCCTGAGCACTTAGCACTACTTGCTATACAGTAAGTGCTTAATAATAATTCTTTTCACTCGTTCATTCACACATTCAGTGCCTAACATGTCAGTGTAACATTGTTCTCAGGGCTAGGGATGGGGCAGGACAGGGGAGCACAGTAAACATTTATTTAAGAGGCACCCCCTGCTCTCATGACGCTTACACTCTACAAATTGCTAACAAGGGTTGCCGATGGGGAAGATTCCGCAAAGGCCCCTGCTTACCTCCTTGGCCTCATTCTGCGCCTTCATGTTTTCAGCAATGTATTTGACGCTCTCAATCGCATCTTTCATTTCTGGGGACATAACCGAGAAGGAAAGCACAGCATCCACAGATTCTGAGCTGGAGCTCCTTGGGAGGTTGGAGCTCAGGTTGGAGAGCTTGACCCTCTGGTGGCGGCAGACACCACACGTCCCATCTTGGCAAGTCGAGCCCCCCTTGCAGCATTTTGTCTCCGTACCCCGGAAGCAGTTGAGGTTGGAGAGCTCAGCACTGGAGAACGGCCTGGACTTCTGGGAAGCCTCCTCGCTGCTGGCAGGCCTGGCCATGAACATGATTTTGGGCAGCCAGTTAAGGAATATGGTCTTCACCCACTGGGGCATCGTATGAGTCTTGGGCGTGCGGTAGTGTACATTGAGAACAAAGACGGTGATGACGATAGACAGGGTGACAAAAATCATGGTGAACAGGAGGTACTCTCCGATCAAGGGAATGACCAGAGAAGTGGACGGGATGGTTTCGGTGATCACCAAGAGGAAGACAGTCAAGGACAAGAGGACCGAGATGCAGAGGGTCACTTTCTCCCCACAGTCGGAAGGCAGATAGAACACCAGCACTGTCAGAAAAGAGATCAGGAGGCATGGAATGATCATGTTGATGGTGTAAAACAAAGGCAGACGCCGAATGTAGAGAGAGTAAGTGATGTCGGGATAAATCTCTTCACAGCAGTTGTACTTGATGTCGTGTTTGTACCCAGGGGCATTGATGATGGCCCATTCGCCACTTTCCCAGTAGTCCTTGAGGTTCATAGAGGAGCCAATCAGAACCAAGTCGATTTTAGCTTTATCGTAGGACCAGGAACCAAACTTCATGGTGCAGTTTTGGTAGTCAAATGGGAAGTAAGTCACGTCTATTTTGCAGGAACTCTTAAAGATGGCGGGAGGGATCCAGGTGACTTCTCCGGTGTATTTCAACAAGGCCTTGGTCTTATCGTCAACTTGGAAATCCCCAACTGCACTGTAAGGACAAAAGGAGTAAAGGAAGGAATCACAATGTGGTTCAGCCTCTCAATCAGTTTTTATTTACTTTGAATTTTGAACAAATATTTGATTGAATGCTTTTAATAAAAATAGGGGCAGCTAGGTGGCACAGAAGATAGAGTATCCAACCTGGAGTCAAGAAGACATCTTATTTTACTCAGTGATTGAATTTCTCAAAAATTCCATGTCTTTTCATAATCATATTGGCACAGTGCATAGAGCACCAGACCTGGAGTCAGGAAGGCTCATCTTCCTGAGTTCAAATCTGGCCTCAGACACTTACTGGCTGTGTGACCCTGGACAAGTCACTTACCCTGTTTACCTCAGTTTCCTCATCTGTAAAATGAGCTAAAGAAGGTAATGGTGGGGCATCTAGGTGGCTCAGTGGATAGAGCACCAGCCCTGGATTCAAGAGGACCCGAGTTCAAATACGGCCTCAACACTTACTAGCTCTGTGATCCCGGGCAAGTCACTTAACCCCAATTGTCTCACCAAAAAGAAAAAAAAAAGAAGGTAATGGCAAACCACCACAGTATCTTTGTCCCAAATGGGGGCACAAAGGGTCAGACATGGCTGAAATGACTCAATAACAACAAGCTGAAATCCATAATAAAACCCTATATCATTGGAAAAAACTGTTCCATTGTGTTCCGTGTCTTCTTAAAAATTCAGGGAATTATATTTACTTGTATGTTGCTTCCCCCAAACCCTCCCCAAGGATAAGGACTGTTTCTTTTTCTCCTCTTGTCCTTAGGGCCCAACACGGTGCCTGGTGCATTATAGAGACTTAAATCAATTCATGTTTAGTTGATCAAAGAGGTCAGCGCTTAGCTACTGGGAAACCTCAGTTATCCAGAGCACTATTTTGCCCAGAGGTTCTGGGTAAATAAGGGCTTCTAGAAGACATTTTGCTTCATTGGAAATGCCTGGAATGCAGCAGGTCTCTGAGCAGAGGCTAGGAGGTCACTTGTGGGGATGCGGTGGAGTGGACATTCTTCTGGGGTCATTCATTGGACTAGATGGCCGTTGACGTCCTTTCCAACAAAGAATGTGCCAGAACCAGCTCATTCTGGCTTGCTAGAGCCGATTGTTAAATTTTCAATGTGAGCACGTTTATCTCAGAAATCAGCAAACATTATACACCAGGGCTTGATTTGTGGTTTTGTTGGTTGTCTAGACTTACGAAAGTGATGGAGAAAAATATGAATAATAAAAAAGTGTGACCTGAGTACATTATCTTCCCTGCCCTGCTGCTCCTATCCCCCTGCCAAGAGATGGTTGTTAAACATATACCAGCACACCCTGCTTCCACCTGTGAAGTTCTAGGAATCAGAGAGCATGGGTACAAATAGAATGATTCTTGATTGATTGGTCCAAACACAGGACAACCAACATCCTTGAGAGTTCTTAAACACTGCCTGTATCCCACGCTGCTTGTGTGAGGTAGGTATTTTGCAAATCTTAAAGCATCATAAAACTCTGAAATGAGAATTTATTATTCTATATTATTCGAATACATTAATATAATAATATATAAATCACAATATAGTATAATTATTATAATCATGAAAATTAAATTAATTCAACTAGATTGATATTTGGGTTTTGGACCAGTTGACTCCATTAAAGTGGGAAGCTTCATGGAAAAAAGGAGTAGGGATGGAGAATGGTTGGTGGTTCATGCACATTCACACAATGTGATCTTATCTAGGGTTGAACTCCCTGCCATCTAGGGTTGACTTCAGGCCCCCACATCCCTCCAAGATAACAATGGCCCTGATAACATTTCTTTATTAATATTAAATTCAGGTTTAACTGTTTCAAGTGTGGGATCACAGAAGTTTGTTCTTTTTGCAGAGAGGGAGTATCCTATAGTGAACAGAAGGAGATCTGGGCTTGGTGTTGAAAGAGACCTGGGTTCAAAGTCTACCTCTGACACTTCCTAGCTGTGTGACCTTGGGCAAGTCACTTAACCTCCATAGGTCTTGCTTTTCTTATCTGAAAAATGGGAATGATACCTGTAGAACCTGTAGTTCCAGGATTGTTCTGAGCATAAAGTGTTTTGTAAACCTTAATACAGTTGTAGGAATGTGAGATGGTGTCTGATAGTGAGATGGCTCTTGTTGTTATTATTGTTGCTAGCTAAATATCCAGGGGGTTCTCTGTAGTATTTGTCTCCCATTGGTGCCCTTCCCTGGGCACTAACTCGCTTGTCACTGTGGTGAAGTGGAAAGGGCATCGTATTGGGAGTTAGGACACCCAGGTTCTAAGTTCCTGCTCTATCACTGACTCACTGGCTCCTCTCTGAGCCTCAGTTTCTTCTTCTTCTTCTTCTTCTTCTTCTTCTTCTTCTTCTTCTTCTTCTTCTTCTTCTTCTTCGCAGGGCAAGGGGGTTAAGTGACTTGCCAAGGGTCACACAGCTAGTAAGTGTAAAGTGTCTGAGACTGGATTTGAACTCAGGTCCTCTTGAATCCAGGGCTGGTGCTTTATCCACTGCACCACCTAGCTGCCCTCAGTTTTTTCTTTAGAAAAAGGAGGGGTTGGATTAGAGCAGCCCTTCCAAGAGCATGTTCTCCAGTCCCTGGTGTTCCAAGTGACATGACTGAGCATTCTGTAAGAAATTGTACTATTTCCCCCTCTAAAATATCAAGTACAAAATTAAGTATGTTGTTAAAATATACACACAATAGCAGCATTTTGTGTGTGTGTGTGAAAAAAGGCTTACTGATTTTGTTCCAAAATATTCCTTTAAACCTGGGAGTAATCTGGGGACATAGGACTTGGGTTCAAATCTAATACCTGATGATTACTACTTAAGTCACCTGACCTGTCTGTGCCTCAGTTTCCTCCTGTATAAAATGAGGGTATTGGACTAGATGGTCTCTGAAGTTCCTTCCCCTGTTGATCTAGGGTCCTGTGGCCCATATTCCCAGACTGACCCTGGGTCAGCTCTGTCTGGGCTCTGACTGACCCACTTGGGCAGTTCTGGCCCAGATGAGAGGCGGCACCGGGGCCGGGACTTTCTTCTGCTGACAAAGGGCCAGATGGAGTCTCTGGCAAGGTCTCAAAATGCTCAGGATGCTCAGTCAAGACTCCCTTCTGGGAGGAAATAATCCAGACTGTCCCGGGTCAAACTTTCTATTGGGGACCATGGACAGGGGCTGGCTGGGTAGCCCCCATTGACTGGGCTGTACCTAATGGTTTCTGATTTCCTGGGCCTGGGTGTTCCTCCCCTGGTGTGAATTAGACACTTGTAGGCCCTGGTAGGTGGCTTCACGGCTTGCTGTGGCCAAAGAGCAGTTGTCACTTGACAGTCATTCTTCTGATGCTAAATTTGGGCCATGATGCCAAGAAGAGAAATGGGGCCAACTTCTCAGAATCTTAGGACTCAGAAAGGTTAAGTGACTGGCTCAGGGTCACACAGCTAGTGAGTGTCAGAGCTCCAGAAAGACCTAGGTTCAAATATTGTCCAGTTGTGTGGCCATGGGCAAGTAACCTAACCTCTCTGGCCTCAGCTTCCTCATCTGTAAAATGAGGGGCTTGTACGAGAGGGCCTCTGAGGTCCCTTCTGGCTCTAAATGGGGGATGTGACCTTGTGATTCAGAGCCAGAGGGGCCTGAGTAAGGCAGGTCCCCCCTGGACATCTACAGCCTCTGAGCTAGAGTGGGGACATCTCAGGCTTCCCTTTCCCCATTTCAGGATAGTCCCTGTCAGAGCTGGTCACCCAATCTCTTCCTTTTACAGATGGGGAAACTGAGGCCCCGAGAAGAGAAGGGATATGACCTACCCAAGGCAATGCAGTTAATGCAGAGTCTGATCTGGAACCCAGCTCCCTGATTCTCAGAAGATTCTCTTTTCCACTAGGTCTTGGAATCCAAAATTTCTCTCTAAGCTTCTGGGGACCACAAAGAAGTCATTCACCCATTGCAAGTTGGAAGGAATTCCTGGGGAAATGATGGGTGTGTGGTAGTCATTTAGTATGTAATATTAAATGACATTGATATGGTGCTTTAAGGATTGAGGGGCAGTGCAGTATAGTGGGTAGTGCTGGCTTTGGAATCAGGAAGATGGATTCAAGTCTCTGACACATACTGGCTACGTGGCCCTAGTAAGCTATGGAACCTCTCGATGCCCCAGATGGTGAAATGGAGGGTAGGTGCCAACCTCATTTGTCATCCCCTAAACCAGTGAAATTCCAGACCCAGTTAAAATTGTGTGTGTGTGTATGCAATCATAGATCTGGAGTTTTAAAAATATGCACACACATGTATCATGTATGTATATGTATGTGCAGTGCGCACACACACATACTATATATAATACACATATGCACACATACATAACTGGAAAGGATTTCAGAGGTCACCTAATCCAACCAGTTACTTCCTTCTGGGTTGTTGTGACCCTCCAATGGGATCCAGTATAAAAACTGCTTTGTAAACTTTGAAGCCAGCCATATACTCAGACACACAGACACTGAGTGTGGTTAAGCCTATGTATGTGACATTTGTAGCTGTATGTATATGCATATGTACATGTGTGTATATAGGTATACATGCATATGTACATGCATTATATACATATATATGTGTGTATATACAATAGATACATGCATACACATACAGGTACAGATCCACAGAAGATATGTCTATCCACATAGGGATACGCCTCTACAAATAGATGCATATAAGTACTTACCGTGTGCCCAATATGGCTTCACAGTCTGCAGAGTTCTTTGGCATACACTGTGTCATTTGAATCTTGTCACAAACCTATAGGTGGGCACCACTGATATTATTCACCCATTTTGCAGATGAGCCCTCTAAGTCTCAGAGTGTCTAAGTGATCTACCTGGGGTCACACAGCTATTATGTGTAGGGTGGTGTTGAGAACATTGCCCTGGGAGTCAAGAGAGAGCTGGGATTCAAACCCAGGGCTCTGACCACTGGGAGCCTGCATGACTTGGTTGGGCATGTGTGGAAGCCCCAGCACTGTGACCTGAATCCCAGGCCTCCTGTCTCCTGGGGGTCCTGAGACCCTTCCTTATGCCCAGCTCTCCTGTTGCATAGGGCTGTGTTCTTAGCTGTGGGCATGACCCTTTGGGACCTGCAGGAGCCCAAGGCCCTTGGGTGGGTGTCAGGAACCCATCTGCTCAGACCTTGTAGAAGGCATTGCATAACGATGTATTGATGGACTGATAATGAATTTGGAGTCAAGGGACGTGGATTAAATCCTTCCTCTGCCCAATCACCTGTGTGACTTCACACATTAAGCCTCAGTTTCCTTTTCTGTAAAATGAGGGGTGGTCCTAGATGACCTCTGAGCACCCCCCACCCCCCGCTCTAAATCTATGCTCCCTGACCACAGCACCCTTACTTATTGTATAGTACGATGTCAGGCTTCCATATTTTCTGAGAGGGCACACGCATGAACTCAGCCCCATCGTAGTCTGCTGGATTCCACTTCAGCTTGTAGTCATTCCAGATCTGAGACAAGGGAGAGAGATGGTGATGAAAACAATCCAATTATATACTGGGCTCTGCTCCTTCAAGGTCTTCTGATCCCATGGGGACTTTCCGGGCTGTGAGTTCGTATGGCTGCCTCTCCCAAACATTACATGTGTGCCACCTTCCCTCTCCTTCCCCTTTAATATTGCTATTGGCAGACCAATATGGCAGTCCTTGGTCAGATTTTTATCCCGTCTCCCACCTCCACGCCTTTGCATGTGGTGTCCCCCATGCATTCCCTGGACTGCATTCCCTCCTCATCTCCATCTTTCAGAATCCCTCTTTCCCTTCAAGAATCAGCTCAAGCATCATTGTCATGAAGCCTTCTCTGGTCCCTGTCACTAGTGCCCTCCCTCACAAATGAGCAGGTATTTAACTGATTTGCATAGATTTGCATACCCATCATACTTTTGTGTACATGTTTCTTCTTCTTTCCCCGTTAAACCATCAGCTCCTTAAGAAAGGGGCCTGTTTCTTTTCTTTTCTTTTTTCTTTTTTAGCACCTAGCAGAATGCCTGGCAACAGTAGGTGCCTAATCAATGCTTGTCAATTGATTCTTCTTCTTTGGGGAGAGGGGGCTAGGATTGCCCTGCTGAGCCTGGACGCCTTAAGGGAACAGCTCCTGAAGCAGCCTCCAGGAGACCCGAGGCTCTGAGTGAGTGTCTTGGGGTCAGGGTGACAAAGGGCACTTCTGCCCTGTGGTTTTTCAAACTTCTCAGGGAAGAGAAATCCTTCCAATCTAGCAAGCCTCAGAACGTGCAGGGACAGCTGGGACCTGGCCTGGCACAGAGGGGTCACAAGCAGGCCAGGCCAGTATTTCTTGTCTGACAGCAGCTCTGGGCAGTACCCTTCCCCCCAAAGGGAATATCTATGGACTGATGTCACTGGCCTTAATATAGCAAGGATAAATCGTCCAGTTTCCTGGATGTATGGCTGTTATCTTCAAAGATCTGGCTGTGGCAAAAGGAAGGCTATCAGGACTGGGCCTGTTGCCCCAAATAGACAGAGGCTCCATGCTGAGACATTTCCCTCAGTGACACGTAATGGGAGAAGGGAACCAGGATTGAGAATCCTACTGTGTGCCTCTCAGGGAACCAAGGGATTTGTGAGATGGAAGGGATCCCAGGGTCTGTTTAGTTAAGCCCAGACACAGACAAAAAATCTCCCTCATAAGATTCCTTGTCATCCAGCCTCTGCTTGAAGACCTCCGAGAAGGGAGATTGGAGACCCATTCTCTCATTGCCCAGGAGTTTGCCCTCACATCAAGGCTAAGTCAGCCTCTTCCAGCCAGGCTCTGCTGTCTGCAGCCAAATAGAACTAATCGGATCCCTCCTCCATATGACAATCTCTCAAAGACTTAATGGAGCTACTGTATTTCCCTTCTTCCCTGAGCTAACCATCCCCAGTGGGGCTTCCTTAAAAGAAGCCCAAGGGTTTTTAACTGTAGAAATGAGGAGGAAGAGTGTTCCAGGCATGGGTGACAGTAAGACTGGAAAAGGGATTGGGGAAGTTATGAATGGTGTTGCACACCAAGAGGTGATAGGGAGCCACTGGAGTTTATGGAGATGAGGAAGTGGGGTGGGGTTCGATATGGTCAAATCTGCACATTACGAAGATAAAGTTTTCAACCTGAGTGGAGGGAGAGAGCCTTGAGGGAGGCAGACCCACCAGCAGGCAACTGCAAGTGTCCAGGCTGGAGATGACCCCCATGGACTCCCTTTCCAAGCCCCAGTGTGGTAGAGTGGGAAGACCATTAGCTCTGGAGTTCAAAACCCACTTCGGATGCTTACTAGCTTATGTGATTTGGGGCAATTCACTTCCCCTCTTATCTGTAAAGTGAGGGGATTAGTCTAGAAGCCTCCAAGTCCCTTCCAGCCTTGCATACACCTGCCCCAGTGTACAAAAGCTGAATTCACAGAAAAGAGAAGTGGGGGGCCCCTATTGCCTTTAAAGCATCAGGCTTTCCTTGTATACTGCTGTTGGCTTTTTCTGTATTGGGAGGAATGAATGCATAGAAACTTAGTCACAGACATTCAAAGCCGGAAGGAGCTTCATGGATCATTTGGTACTATCTATTAATTTTTCAGAAGATGAAACCGAGGTTCCAAACAAGGAAGTGACTTGCCCAAGGTCATGGAGTTGATGAGAGGCTGAGTTGAGGTGGATCCCTGATCTTCCTCTGCCCTTCCTGTGACACAAGGCTGGATGAGCATGTAAAGCAACTCCCAGTAGCATGACAAGAGTTAGTGGAAAAGGAGAGGTGAAATGAAGAATTTCAAGACATTTGGGAAGACTTCTATGAACAGAAGAAGAGTTAATTAAGCAGGAAGAAGTTGGAGGAGCCAGGTTCAGACCTGACCTGTGATGGTTATGACCTGTGCCACCTTAAACAGGTCATGCTCCTTCTCTGGGGCTCAGTTTCCTCATCAGTCAAATAAGAAGTTAGACTCAAGGGCCTCTGAAATCTCTTACAGCTTTAGGAAGTTGCATGATGACATAATTTGCATATTGTAAAGCAAAACAACACAGAAAGACCTCGGAACTCTTATCAGTGCAGTGCCCAAGGGCTTCAGAGAACCCACTGTGAGACGTACCTCCCATATTTCAGCAGGGAGGTGGCAGACTACAGGTGCTGAATGAGATATGCATTGTCAGACAGAGCCAATGGGCTGACCTGTGCTGTGAGCTGATACATACAGAACTGCACTTTTTTTTCTAAAAGGAATGGATTCTATTGAATCAACAAGAGAGGGAAGAAGGAAGGGGAGGGGAGGGGAGGGGAGAAGAGACTGAAAAATTTTAAAAGAACATCAATTAAACCTTTTAAAAAGCATAATTTAAGAGACCTACACTCAGTTTCTTAACAATTGAAGTCCATGCCCCTGTGAACTTTTATAGGATCACATCAATTGCATAAATCAAGGCACCCCTGAAACTGTAAGCTTGAGAGTTATAGAATTTGCACCCCTGCAGCAAACCAAGATGTCACCACTAGATGTCAGCATTGACCAAAGGAAAGATTAACGCCCAGCCCCTGACAAACCAAGTCTTCCAAAATATCTTGTTTCTTGGCAAAAATAAGTGTTTTTGAGCATCCGTGTAACTGGAGTGTATGAAGCACCCAAGTTTAAAATGCCATCACTTCCCCTTCTCTCTCTGACAAAGGAAGTTCAGGGTCAACATTCTTTAGAATGAAAACCCCTTGAAGGCAGGGGTTGGGTTAGGATTTTGCCTTTCTTAGCCTAGCGCCTGCCTGGCACACATTTAGCACTTAATGAATTTGGTTGACTGATTTAGTAAATTCCCACTGTGTACAGTGTGCCTAGAGAGGCAGTATAGGGTAGTGGATAGAGATAAGAAAACCTGCCTCTGACCCATCCTGAATGTGGGCAAGTTTCTTAACCTCTCAGTGCTCTGGGCAGCAGCCTAAGACTGGGGGGTGCTGACCTGCATTGGTGGAGGGAGTTTCCTCACCCTGGATGGCTGAAATCACATGTTCAGATCCCATAAACATCCCTACTGTGTGTAGTATACTGAATTCCGTGCTCAGGAAGATACAATTTATATAAGGCAAAATCCCTACCCCCAAGGAGCCTACATTCTAGGAGCTGAATAAGATATATAGACTGCTACTTATGGCTGTGAGCAAAAGTGGAAAGCATCAGGGAAAGCTTCCTGGAGGAGGTGACGTTTGTTCTGGGCTTTAAATGATGGGGAGGATTTTTTTTGGGGGGGGCAGGGCAATGGGGATTAAGTGATTTGCCCAGGGTCACACAGCTAGTAAGTGTCAAGTGTCTGAGGCCGGACTTGAACTCAGGTACTCCTGAATCCAGGGCCAGTGCCTATCCACTGCACCACCTAGCCGCCCCTGGGGAGGATTTTTTAACAGGCAAAGGAAGGGAGGGTATTGCAAGCCCAGCAACTGCATGGGCAAAGGCACCAAGGTAGAAAAGGTATTTAAATTCAAGTGTTCTCGTTTGGATCTTCTGATTCATAGCCCTGGTTTCCATCTTTTGTTATTCTTCCCATCTGGAATAGCCTTCTGCACTCCCCTCACCACCAACTTATTGAAATTGGCCCCCTCTCAAAGGCTTAGCTCAAATGCCTCTTTCTCCAGGAAACCTTCCCTGATCCATCTAAATGGAAATGTTCTCTCCCTTTATGGAAAGCCAATTGGCACCTCTTTTAGGACACCTATCATATCCAGCATCATCTTAAACCTATTTTTGTCATGTCTAATTCCCCTGGCCAGGCTGTATGGAAGCACAAAGTGCTAATGCCTCACCTGGTTGTAAACTATTGAGATAATAGGATGATGATGCCCCAGTCTGAAGTCCTTGGACTCACTTGAATCAAAGGTCCAATCTGTCTTCCTTAAATAGAAGACTTTTAATCAATTCCAGGGATAGAGCCTGATCTTGAAACTAAGAGACTTATTCTTGGTCACGGTGACTAAGAATGGAAATGTTTTTGTTTAATTCAATGAAGAGAAATCCTCTTTGTGCAAGTTGGACCCTACTTGAAAGTATGCTCAGGAGAAAGCGACTGGTTTCAGGAAGCTATTTTCATCCAGGGTTCTCCAATATTAACATAACTCAGACACTTAAACTTAAACTACACACCATTGTTCAACTTTGCTGGAGAAATTTGTCTTTTGTTTTAGGATTGACCAAGTCAAACCAATGAGATTTTATTAAATGCCTACGTTGCATCAGGTACTGTGTGAAGCACTGGATTACTACGAAATGTAAGTGGAAATTGCTAGGGTCAGAAAGAATTGAAGTTAGCAGGGGAAACTGTCCATTTGGACCTCTCTTCATGCAAGAATCTTTTCTGTTTAACCTGGAAAGATTTACATGAGCTGATGTAAAGTGATATGTACGGTATACAAAATAACAGCAATATTGTAAGATGATCTGCTGTGAATGACTTAGTTATTTTTCAGCAATACAATGATCCAAGTCAACTCTGAAGGACTTATGAAAAATGCAATCTATCTACAGAGAAAGAACTTGTTGGTATCTGAATACAGATTGAAGCATAATTTTTTTGTTAGTTCCCTTTTCTAAAGTTTTTTGTCTATTTTCTTTCATAACCTGACTAATGTGGAAATGTTTTACATGACTACACATGTATAATTTATGTTGAATTGCTTGAGTTCTTAAGGGGAGTGGGGAGGGAGGGAGGAAGAGAATTTGGAACATAAAGTTTTAAAAATCGATGTTAAAATTTGTGCTTTACATGTAATTTGGGAAAATAAAATTCTAAATAAATAAATAAAATTTAAAAAATTAACAAAAATTAAAATAAAAAAGAATCTTTTCTATTTATAATTTTTCTGAGAGAGATTTAAGAAGCAACACAAACTCTAGAGTCCTCCAACCCCCAACCCCAATCCACACTACAAGTTCCGAGAAGGTAGGGAATGTGTCTTATTCATTCCTGTATCACCTCCACAAGGTCTTCAACATATTAGATATTTATTAAATGTTTGTTGAATACATAGCCAAGTTGAACCACTGCCTATGGACTCTCCTGGCCATTTAGGTTACATTATTTCCTGTCCTTTCTCTGCTATTGGTGAAGTAAGCTGAAGACAGGTAACCTCTGATGGACTATAGGGGCAAGAGAGCATCGATTGCCCCAGAGATGGACACCAACATATATGCCCAGTAAGCACTGACCTGGACCTAACTATATGCACATAGTAGGGTTTTGTCTTTTGTTTTTTTGTTTTTTGTTTTTTTTAGTGAGGCAATTGGGGTTAAGTGACTTGCCCAGGGTCACACAGCTAGTAAGTGTTAAATGTCTGAGGCCGGATTTGAACTCAGGTACTCCTGACTCCAGGGCCAGTGCTCTATCCACTGGGCCACCTAGCTGCCCAGGGGTTTTAATAAATGCATCTTGATCAATCTGGATTCACAAGCCAAAAGCCAGCCAAGTGCCTGGCACATAGTAGGTCCTTTAAAATGTTTATCAGTTAGTTGCTTTTGTTCACAAGCCACAAAGAAATACTCAATCCCTCATTATCCTTTTCCTCCCCTTTCCCCCTCTGGTATACTCCCCTAATTGCTACACTCATCCCTGCTTTTGCAAAGCTTTGTTCATACTAGTCACATTCCCTGGAAGGTTCTTTCCTCTTCTCTTAATTTTTGTCTGGACTACCCTTTAGAACCTACTCCAGTTCCAGCTTCTCCTGCAAGTTTTCTTTAATTGCTCTAGCCCACACCAAACCCTCCATTCTCTAACCAAACATTAATCTTCCAGGCAAGTAGATTTTGTCTGGGTCTAAGGAAGAGCTTCCTAACCATGAGAACAGTCTCCAAGGAGAATGGTCTATTCTCCCCATTTACTAGAGTTATTCAAGCAGAACCTTCCCCTCTTAATGCAATTCTCTCAGTGAATGATCTCCAATTTATCTTCTACATTTCTTGTTTGTACTAACTTGTTTCTGTGTTGTCTCCCCCATTAGAGTGAGCTCCTTGAAATGGGGGACTCTTTTGGCTCAATCACCCCTAATTTATTTAGCACCTTTTTTCACTGTGTCTTATCCTTTCTCCTCAGATAAGATGAGACCCTTAAAGGTGGCCCACTTTTTTCTCTCCCATGATGTCACCTAGGACAGGGATGGACATTTAGAAGGTACCCAATAAAGTTCATGTGTCAACTGATTGATTGGTAACTCACATGTTTCAGCCAGAGGTTGGTCTCCATAATCTGGTTGACTTCATCCTAGTCAAGTGATTTTAAAAAAAAAGAAAAGAAAAAGGAAGAAAAATTCTGCATTTGTACTGATGATAGAAAGCTCTTGCCCATGTTTCTCCCTTTTAGAAATCAAGTCACTGCCCAGGACTCACCACTTTTACCAGTTGGGACATAGACACCTCAAAATGGATGATGACTGGGTCAGACACATTGGCCACTGGCCGGATGATCTCATTATAGTCCTCAAACAGCCTGTCGAACAGGCGATGCTCTGCGTCAGAGCCTCCAGCCCCTGTGGAGAAGAAAATTCTGACCATGATATTTTCCCATTTTCGGTCAAGAGCATCAGCTGCTCAAGTACTGAAGAGAGGAGACAAACCAACCTACAGTTTACATGAAAAGGATCTGGGAGTTTTAGTGAACTACAAGCTTAATATGGGGCAGCTAGATGGTGCAGTGGATAGAGTGCTAGGCCTGGAGTCAGGAAGACTCATTTTCATGAGTTTAAATCTAACCTCAGATGCTTGCTGTGTGACCCCAGGCAAGTCACTTAGCCCTGTTTGCCTCAGTTTCCCCATTTGTAAAATGAGCTGGAGAAGGAAAGGGCAAACCATTCCTGTGTCTTTGCCAAGAAAACCCCAAATGGGGTCACAAAGAATCAGATATGACTGAAAACAACTGGACAACAACAATAACAAAAGCTCAGTATGAGTATGAGTCAACAGTGTAACGTGCAGCTGTGTGCAGACTAATGGGATTTGCTATACAACATGTAATGACCATAACAGGGGAAGTGCTATGTCCTGGTCAGACAACACCTGGAATACCATGTTCAACTCTGCATTCCACTTTCTAGAATGTCTGGAAGGCGTCCCCAGAGGAAGACATCTGGAGTGATAAAGACACTGGGAACCATGGCATATCAAGAGCAGTTTAAAGAACTGGGAATGTTTTCCCTGGATAGGACTTAGTAGGGAAGTGATACTCTCTTCAAGTATTAGAAGAATCACCAAACAGAAGAGGAAGTAACTTTCTTCTGCCTGACCCCGGGGGAGAGATCAAGGCATAAAGGATGGAATAACAAAAACTGTATGATATGATGTTGTTCTAAGGAAAAAGTTCATAATAATTAGAACTATCCCAAAGGGTCTCAGAAGGGAGCAAGGTCCCACCCCATTGGAGGTCTTCCAGTAGAGTCTGGATGGTCACTTTTCAGGGATGTGGGAAAGAGAATTCTTGTTCAGTCAAAGGATGGACCAGTTGACCTCCACTGTTCCTTCTGCAGGCTCTGAAGTTCCTTGAAGATGTACTCGTATTTTGCTCATTTGCAATATAATCATTGGCTACTTACCCACTTATCTTTTCTTCAGGTAGCCAAACAACTGAGGTTTGTTAATGAATCACATAAAAAGCACACTCAGAGCTGCAAAAGACATCAGAGGCAAAGGTTCTTGGAAATGTGTAACGTGATTTTCTAATAAAAATGATGACAATAGTGATTGCTATTCATAAACTATCCTAATGGTTAAGGGTAAAGGATATAGGACTAGGATTCAAGAGATCTGGGTTACAAATTTTAATTTTGCCACTAATTTTCTCTGTGACCCAGAAGTCTCTTACCTTCTCTAAACCTTGGTTTCCTTATCTGTAAAATGAGGTTGGGCTACATGGTCTCTAATGTCACTATCAACCCTAACTTTTTTTTTGGTGAAGCAATTGAGGTTAATTGACTTGCCCAGGGTCACACAGCTAGTAAGTGTCAAGTGTCTGAGGCCGGATTTGAACTCAGGTCCTCCTGACTCCAGGGCCAGTGCTCTATCCACTGGGCCACCTAGCTGCCCCAACCCTAACATTTTTAATTCTCTGTGTCTAAAGTCTTTGAGATCTTTATCAACTACATTCCATTCAATTGAATTATTATTTATTAAATGTGAGCCGTGAGTAAGAGAGGGAGTGTGGATAGCTGACAGACTGGTGGAGTTTGAGTCAAAAAAGACCTGGGTTCCAGTCCTGCATCTGGCACTTCTTAGCTATGCAACCATGGACAAACCACTTAACTCTTCTGAAGCCACAGGCAATTCTGAAAGACTATATTATAGATGAGTAGAAATCTGTCTTGGTGGACGTATCATTGATTGGACCTTAGAGGTCTAGTCTAACCCTCTCATTTTATTTTTATTATTTTAATTTAAAAAAGCATTTTTAACCCTCTCATTTTAGAGAGAAGGAAACTGAGGGCCAGAGAAGTTAAGCAATTTGCCTAAAGTCACACAGAAATAAGGGATGAAACCAGGATTTGAACCCAAGGCTTCTGATTACAGAGTCCATGTGCTTTTTTTCTGCATGATGCTAAAGGGAGTTGCCACATTCAGGGGATCATGGGGTCTTGATATATGGATGCACGGCCATGCATTTGGGGCTGGGGAGATTGTTTCACTGGGGCTGGGAATGGTGATAATGATCTGGCAACGACTTGGGTTTCTATACAGTTTTAAGATGTCAGGTCAGGGAAAGTTTCAAGGATGGAGGAAGGAAGCCCAAGCTGGATTTCAAGGAAAGGGAAGGCTTTGACAAATGGAGACACAGGATTGTGGGAAGGGAGTCCATCCCAGATGTGGGAAGAGTGTGAGAAAAGGCAGAGATAGGGAGAGGACAGCAAGAGAATAGAGAATGGAGAATAACCAAGCTAGGCAATATAAAGTCCTGAGCTGGGCATGGAGAGGAAGGTGGGAGCCAGGCTGTGGGGGGCTTTCAATGCCAGGACTGTAAATTTATGTTTGTTCATTAGACACTGGGAAGGCATGACAGACTTTTGAGCAGAGGAATGATTTGGTCAGACTGATACATTATGAAGATTACTTTGGCAACCAAATGAAAGATAGATTCAAGGGAGAAGAAATTGAATTCAGGAAGACCAGTGGGGAGGATACAATAGTGGACTATTGGGAATGGGGCCTGAGCTAGGTTGGTGGTGTATGGAAGTGAAAATAACATGGAGGGAGGTATAACAGAAATGGGCTCAGATTGGATGTGAGCGGTGAGAGATGGCAAAGAATCAAAAAGGAGACAGTATTTTGAGCCTAGGTTACAGACAGGATGGGGAAATAGAGAAAATAGAGGGGAGTGTAAGGTTTTGGAGAGAGGATGTGTGCAGGTTCACACACTGTATATTGAATGAGCAACCAGCAGGACATTCAAGCAGAAATGTCTGGTGGGCAGCCGGAAATACAAGCAGGCTGGGTCGAGGATGATTTTAGAGGTATCTACACAGAAGTGTCAACTGGGACCAAGGGAATGAATGAAATTACTTGGGGAGGGAACAACAAAAAAGAAGATGGCCCAAGACAGATCCTTGCGGAGGGGGGGGGGGGCGCGGCACCTAGTTTCACCTAGTTTCCACCATATTCCCTCAACAAGGGTTTGATGATGATCTGTCCCTGGTCCTGATCCTGCAAAAGGTCAGGGCCTGGAGTAGAAGATGCAAGCAGGTTGGGCATGAGAGTAGACTGTCTCCTCCACCAGTTACCAAGTGGGTCAGGAAAGACAAGAAGCATTTGGTCAAATCTGTCTCTCTGTTTCTTTGTCTCTGTCTTTGGTTCTCTCTGTGTCTCTGTCTCTGTCTATCTCTCTGTGCCCGCCCTCCTGCAGACCACCATTTCAATGTAGCAACTCAGTTCCTTTTGGGGACTGTCCGGATACACAGTCAGTCAACAAGCACTTTACGGCATCTACTCTGTCCTAGGCGCTGTGCCGATCCCTGGGAATATAAAGAAAAGCAGAACCACGTCCTTGCCATAGAACATCTATTCTTGTGGGGGGAACAGGGAAACAACATGCGAATAACTATGTACATACAGGCCGCATACAGCGTGGATAGAAGGGAATCTGGAAGAGGAACGCTCTGGCTGCTGAGAGTGGAGGGAGAGGACAAGCCTCCTACAGGAGAGGTGGATGGGAGGCGGCACGGTTTCCTAGGCATGGATCAGCAAGTATTGTAAAGGGTGTCCCAATAACGAGGGGGCAGTTTGCTTTTCCTTAAGCCCCCTAAGGGCCGAATTGGGAACAAGATGGGGAGGAAGCCGCTGATGTAGGTTCTGGTAAGGGGAAAACTTCCCAGCCATTCAGCACCCTCCCGGAGTAGAAGGGGTTGTGTGGGAAGGATCGGGGTTGTCCCGTTACTTGAAGGCTGAAGTGGCCAGGTAGATAGCAGATGAGTAGTCTTGGAAGTCCCTGGCCGCCTTGGGCTTCTGGACTTCTCACTAAAGCTCGACGTTTATTAGGAACACCAGCACCCGGAGCTGGCTGAAGCAGAAGCCCAAGTCCCCCTACCTAACTAAAAGTCCTGCCTTCTCTCCTGGCGACCGGGATTGGGTTCTTCAGGACCTTTCCCTAGCCGCGTCCCCAGGTTTTCCTTCTAGGTTCCCCTCCCCCCCAACTCCTGCCCTCTAAGCCCTGGGTTGGAGCGGCTGGGCCGGGGAGGCAGAGGAACCGCCCCGGGGCCCTAGACTCACCCACCTGTGAGCAGGAAGGCCAGGCCGGCCAGGAGGAAGCCGAGTCCCGCGCCACCGGTGTCCATGGTCCCGTCCGTCTGTCAATCTGTTCGCCTGCACCTGCTGTCCTCCCGGGCAGCGCTCAGCTCCTGCAGCCCTCCCCCAGAGCCTGCAGCCCTGCGCGCCCCGCCCAGCCCCGCCCCAGCCTGGCCCTCCCCAGCCGAGTCTCTAGAGGCCCCGCGGCAGCCCGCGAAGCCCCCTTCACGCGGCGCCGTAAGGGTTAAAACTGGGTGGTGGGGGCAGAGAAAGGGACCAAGGCAAGAGGAGGGGGAGGAGGAAAAGGAAAAGGAAAATACAGTGGGAGGAAGGGAGGAAAGATGAAAAAGAAGAGGGGAGGAGAAAAGGGGGAAGGAGGGGAGGGGGACAAAAAGGGAGGGGAGAAAAAAAGGAGGCGAGGGGCAAAGGGATGAGAGTAATAGGTGGGGGCCAGGGAAGAGAAGGAAAGGGGAAAGGGAAGGAGAGGGTGAGTAAAGCAGAGGGGGAGATAAAGGGTAAGGGAAAGAGGAGGCAGAAGTGGAGAAAGGGGAGCAGCCGAGAAGGGAGCGTGGGGAGGAGATATCTCTGCCAGTTCTAACATTCTCAGCCCTTTGGCAGGGGAGGAGGAGGGAGGCAGCCCCAGGGAGTCCCAGGACTGGGCCATCCTTTGGATGCCCACCTACTGCCCCACCTCCCAACCTGGTGGAGGTGCATGCACCCCCCAGCACCCCCACCTACCTAGGGAATCTCATGAGGTACTGAAGGGGAAGGGAGGGGGATCCAGAACCAGGCCTGGCTCCAGGTCTGACTGCCACTCATTCACTGGGCTCAAAAAAGCATAGCTAGCCAACCTCCCTTCTCCTTCACACCTCTGGTCTTGTGCTGATTTGGGGCCTGACTTCAGCTTTGAAGTGTAAAGAGAAGGAGGCCCTTTATCCCAGGACTTGACTCCAGTCATACACATACAGGGCAGCCATAACAGTCATCATCCCAGGAAGCTTTTCCTGTGGACAAAAGTCTTGCCATCATCCTCACGCTCATGGGGCAGGCGAACCAGCCTAGCTGAAGCAGCAAGGCACTCTGGGGAAGAAACAGGAAGGTGCATGTACTGGCCAAGTCAAACCTTGACCTCCATCTCCCTCTGGACCCCAGTGAAGGCAGCCTAGAATCCTGAGCCCAAGAACCTCCAGAACAGCAATGCTTCCAGCCCAGAGGCAGCCAGATGGTGCAGTGGAATCAGAAGGATCTGAATTAAAATCTGGCCTCACACTGTGTGACCCTTGCCTAGTCACTTAATTTTCTGTCTGCCTCAGTCGCCTCAAATGAAAAATGGAGATAATAACAGCACCTACCCCCCAGGGCTGTTGTGAGGATCAAATGGGATAAATCTGTAAAGTGCTGAGCACAATGCTTGGCACATAGTAGATACTATATAAATGCTTATCCCCCCTCAACCATCATCCTGGGAAGCAACCCCTACATAGCCTGGCCCTACAGCTGTTGTTGTTTTTCCTTCATTCTCAGAGTACCATGACACAGGAGGTGATGTCATGACTTGGACTGAATTGGATTTAAGTGAGGGAGGGCTGTGCAGAGTCACCAGCCTCACTCTCTACTCCAGAGCCATCTGGGTCCAGTGGCAAGATATAGATCAGGACGACTGGAGAGGACCCCGGATGTTTGAGGCAATGGGGTTAAGTGACTTGCCCAGGGGCACACAGCTAGTAAGTGTCTGAGGTCACATTTGAACTCAGGTCCTCCCTACTTCAGGGGCAGTGCTCTATCCACTGAGTCACCTAGTTGCCCCTTAGCTATACAGCTACTGAAGATGGAGAAGGAGTTCTTGACGCTAAAGTACTTGGTCTTGTCAAGTGGCTCAACCTCAGAAACTGATAGGATATTATTCGTGGAAATGACTAAAGAAGAGCCCAGACCATGTGCTTTTCTGCTGTACCCCAAGCACCATAGGACCTTCCCATCTGACTGGTAGTTGAAACTTTATGTGTGGACTCCCTCGTTAGAAGGTGAGCTTCCGGAGAGCAGGCACAGAGGTATCCCCAGAACTTAGCACAGTGCCTGACACACAGTAAACACTTAGTAAATCTTCCCTCCCTCCTTCCTTTTTTCCTTCCTTCCTTCCTTCCTTCCTTCCTTCCTTCCTTCCTTCCTTCCTTCCTTCCTTCCTTCCTTCCTTCCTCCCTCCCTCCTTCCTTTTTTCCTTCCTTCCTTCCTTTTCTCCAGCTCAGTTCCAATGATTATTTATTAAAATAAATTTTTACCAATGCTTTTTGTTTTCACAACACAAGCTATCTTGGGAAACATCATGCTTTTTTCTCCCATTCTCCCACTTTCCTATTGAACCCTCTCTCATAAGTAAGAAAGTAAAAGTTAAGCAAAAATACCAAATACAGACAATCAGTAAACATTTATTAAGTGCCTACTATGTGCCTGGCACATAGTAGGACACAAAAAGAAGCCAAAGATAGTTCCTGCCCTCGAGGTGACTGGGACTGACAATGTATGAAATATTCTGCCCTCCTAGCCCTCTTCCCCCTTGTCAGAGCAGAGGACAGTGTTTCATGATGGTATTGGTTTTTCTGTTATTTAGTATTCCCTTTTCTCTTAGTGAGCTTTTCCTTTACATGGTGCTGAAGAGAATAAAGATAAAAGCAGCCAGATTGGACCATTTCACATGGAGGGGATCCACGCTGAAGATGGCACACTTTGAGTCTGCTGAGGGCATCATGAAGGAGGGCAAGTTGACGAAGGAGTAGAAAAAACTTCAGTTTTTAGTAAAAGCCAAACCGTCCAAAGGCTCCCTATGGTTCCTAGGATGAAGATAAGTCTCCCTGCCCTCCCTGCTCATCTGAGCCTCTTAGAATCTCTTGTTTCCCTCCAGACTCTAGCCTGGTGCCCCCTTCTGTTTATAGCCTTTTCTGCTCCCTACCCCTTCCTCCCCAGCTACCTCATTTGTGTGTTTGTGTGTGTCCATTCTGTACATATTTATTTACATACAATTAAATGTAAGCTTTTGAAGAGCAGGGCTTGTTTCATTTTTGTCTCATTAACCCCAGCACCTAGCACAGTGCCTGGCAGATAGAAGGCGATTAATAAATGCTGGCTGATCTATTTCTCCATAAAAACTTAGATATGGATCTTTACAGCTCTTTGGAGTTCTGACCTGGAGTCCCACCCCAAAGGCAGATTGAGCTAGATTTCGGGGGGGGGTCTGTGAACTTGGATGAGGAAGAATTTTATCTTGAATTTCACTAATCTGTAAATGAATTTTAACATTTCCTTCAATTATGAAATAGACACCATTCTGAGGAGGGGTCCCTAGATTTCACTAGACTGCCAGATGCCGTGCTGTGGAACAGCCAAGGTCAGGAAGACCCCCTTGGAGATCATCAAACTTTTTGGTGGGAAATGACAGGAATAATGCCTGTCACTACTGTTGGGGGGCAATGTTATTCTGCCCATTGGCAGCTAGGATTCATTGGCTATCCGATGAGTGCCAAGCAATCGCCATGGTGTCAATAATGTGGAGCTAAAAGAGGGAGGACATGGAAAGCTGGCAGAGTACTCTGAAGGGAAGCTTTTCTACTAACCCAAGGGGGCATTTAGGATGACTCTGTCCTCAAGTAAAGAGCTGCCTGGGTTAGCCAGGGGGTCACCAGAGCTGAAGCTGGAAAGGACTTCAGAAAGAGGATGAGAAGATGGAGGGCTGGGGAGGTAAAGTCACATGGGAAGTAACAGCAGTGGTGGGACTGGAACCCTGATCCTCGGACTTCATATGCAGCCTTCCCCCACTCCCAGCACTTTCTGCACAGCTCTTACTTTCCTTCCAAGTGCACACACACTACATATATACATATATATACACACAATACACACATGTATGCCTATACACATAAAATATAACATGTGTATACACACATTTACCTATACCTATACACATTACACACAATGCAGATAGACCGATGCATATAATATACATGCATACATGCAACACATTGCTACATATTTATACAAACACTATATGTGTATATACATATGTGTATGAATATGCATATACACATATAAAATGTGGTGGTGGTGGTTGTCCTTCATTCTTGAAGAGGACCAGAATGACATCACTGCGTTAGAGCCAAGTTACAGTATGTCCGACTGTGGCTGACCAGACCAATCTGAGCTCAGAATGCTATACCTTAGGTGGGCACAAATAATCTATGTGAACATTTGGGTTGGGTTCTCTAAATCTGCACATCTTACATTTCTTTTGAGCTACTTCAATTCTGCTTTGCTCATAGAGCATGGCACCTTCTCTGATGTGGGCACTCCATGCTGGGCAGTTCTGTGCCAGTGTCTCCCATGTCATGCAATCAATTCCAAAGTTCTTTTTTTGGGGGGGGGGGAGGCAATGAGGGTTAAATGACTTGCCCAGGGTCACACAGTATCAAGTGTCTGAGACCAGATTAAAATTTAAATCCTCCTGAATCCAGGGCCGGTGCTTAATCCACTGTGCCACCTAGCTTCCCCCTCAATTCCAAAGTTCTTAAGAGAGACCTTGCAAGTGTCCTTGTATCACTTTTTCTGACCACCATGTGAGCATTTGCCTTCTCCATAAAATAGTCTTTTAGGCAAGCATATATTTGGCATTTGAACAATGTGGCTAGCCCACTGGGGGTTGTGCTCTCTGCAGTAGAGTTTGAATGCTTGGCAGTATAGTTGTGTGACTTTGCACAAGTCTTGTAACCTCTCTCAGTCTCAGTTTCTTCATCTGTGAAATGGGTATGATAATAGTACCTATCTCCCAGAGCTATTGTGAAGATTAACTGAGATAATATTTGCAAAGTGCTTTGTAAACCAATAAATGGTACATTATTATTATCACCATAAACACTCATTCCAGCCTAGGGCTTCCCCTGTATCAGGTTTCTTGTCCAGATTCCCAGTGTTTACAAGGTAGATTTCAGCTTGAGGCTGTTCTGAAATCTTCAGTATGTTTTCCTCCTGACACACAGCCTTCTCCAGCCTTGGTAATTTATGGCCAGGACCTGCTGCTTATCTGTCACTTGCAGCTTTTCACTCAGAGTTTCCTCCATCCTGGCCCTGGGTTTTTAGGGTATCATAGATCAAAAATGATGCTATCATACTCAGCATCATGAGGAAAAGGCAGTTGGAAACAAGAGGTGCAGACCTGGGGGGAGGACGTCGGGGTCCTTTGACCTCCCAAATCTCTCTTCCCTCCCTTGACTCTAATTTCCCCATAGCTCTTGAGGTACCACCATCCTGCCACTCCCCCAGGTCTCTGACCTCAGAGTCATCCTTTATTCTTCATTCTTCATTCAATCAGTTGTCAGATTGGACCCTTTCATCCTCCTCTGAAGCATCTCTCGTTCCTGTGACCACTACCTTGGTTATTTTTATTTCATGTATATTTTGCATATGTTCGTATGGATAATGTTGTTTCTCCCAATAGACCTTAAGCTCTTTGAGGGGAGGGATTGTTTTGATTTTTGTCTTATACTACCAGGAACATAGTTGGTGCTTAATACATGCTTATTGAATAATTGATTATCTTTTACCTGTACTACTGCAGTAGCCTTCCAATTATTCTCCCTGAATTCCAATCTCACCCCTCCCCTGATTAATCCTCTACACAGCTGACAAACTAATCTTCCTAAAGTACAGGTCTGACCACATCAGTTTCCTAGTGAATAATTTTCCATGTAAAGTGCAAACTCCTTACTCTGTCTCAACCCCCTCAGACTCCTGTCACCTCTGACTGGAGGACAAGAGGCTGAAGCACTAACTCACCCCAAGCTTTCCTTTACAGAGGGCTGGGATCTAAACTTTTCAGCCAATTCTCCACTTTCCATCAGTGCCACTCTGCCTCATTAGGACTCCACAGAACATTATGCCCCGCCCAGGTGGCCTCTCCACCTAGCTCCCTGCTCCCAAGCTTCCTTTTGTGTATAGCCTACCTCCATTAGATTGTAAGCACCTTGAGGGCAGGGACTGTCTTTCTTATTTGTATCTTCAATAATTAGTAGGCATTTAATAAATGATTATTGTATTGTACAGTATTGCCCCTTTCCAGATTTGTTTCACATTGTTCCCATCATGCATTCTATGTTCTAGCTAAATTGGCTTACTTGTGTCTCTACCAATTATGTCATAGATGCTTAATAAATATTTAGTGAAGGAATGAGTCAAGAAGACAAGAAACTAGTCTCACTGCTATGTGGCATGTGGGGTGGATATGTGGATGTGTGTTGGGCTGGGGTATTATTCCATGGATTTTTTTCCCAAGGGAGTTGTCATAGATAGTATTACAGAGTTATCCTGTGCCTTCTGAGCCAGCTGTTCCTTCTGGAATCCTTTCTACAAAATCTCTAAGCAGTGATCACCTCACCTCTTTTTGAAGGTCTTCAATGATGGCAAATCCACTACCCCACACACAAGGCATCACCTTTTAGTTTTCTACAACTCTCCTTGTTAGGAAGTTCTTCCTCATAGTTAAGTGAAACATGCATCAGTACAATGACATTTCTGATAACAAGACCTGGCTGGCAATAGGAAAGGGCTGCCTTGTGAAGTAATGAGCTCCCTGTAGTAAGAGGTTTTTATGCTAAATTGAGATGACTTCCAAAAAAAGAAGAGAGAGACAGAGATGGGGCGGGGGTGGGGGGGTGGGGCGGGGTGTGCAGCTAGGTGGCGTAGTGGATAAAGTACTGGCCCTGGATTCAACAGGACCTGAGTTCAAATCCAGCCTCAGACACTTGACACTTACTAGCTGTGTGACCCTGGGCAAGTCACTTAGCCCTCATTGTCTCCCCCCAAAATTTGGCTTCGTTGTAGGGAGGCTATTAGAAGGAGCTTGGATCAGATGCCATTTAAGGTGTCCCCCTCCCCTAATTCTACTCTCCTAATCCCATAGCCCAACTACTAAGATCTCCCAAGCAACCAAATTTTATTTCTTCTAATAACAGATGAAAGAAACATTCACTGTTCACATCTTTATTTAGTTTCTATTAAGACACTCAACAAAAATCTTAAGACCAGATATTTCATAAACCATCGTTTCTGTGGCTATTCAAAGCAACTTTTGAACACCATATGAGTAAAAAACAGAGGAAAGAAATATCTTTAGTAATTGTTTCTTATAAAACAGTAGGGGTGCAGATCTAAGGGTGAGGGGAGGGTTAGAAGACATAGTGGGAAGGGGGGATATTCTCAACTTTCTGTCCTTTGGGTTTCAGTTGTGAGTGTTGGACTCATTGGGGGTGTGGCAGAGACTTTCAGCACACTGTAAGTTGTAGACTTTCAAAAGATAAAAGAGGTTCTCTCTCTCTCTCTCTCTCTCTCTCTCTCTCTCTCTCTCTCTCTCTCTCTCTCTCTCTCTCTCTCTCTTTGTCCCTCTCTCTCTTCTCTCCATACAGAAATGATGTCACCTTCTAAGAGACCCCAGTCCTTACTGGAAAAAGCTCCTTTGGATGGACATAGTCTGCAGGAAGAAGTGGGGCTAGGTGTCAAGGACCCTAGGATGGAGAGTAGTTTTGAAAGAGAGGAGGCAGGAATAAGCCAGCAGTCCCCAGGACACAGACAAAGATGAATATCCAGAGAAAAAGCCTGTCCACTACCATGGCCACATATTTCCAGTCTTCGATGACCTGGAGAAGGAAGGGTTGAAATGATATGAGAGGAGGGGAGAGAAGGAAAGGTGGTTAGAGGCATTTAACAATTTGATAGTGATCAATGTTTTCTTACTAAAGCTATCAAATGTATATTACTATTTAATGCATATAAAGCACTTTGCACATAATAAAATACTATGGAAATGTCAGTTATTATTATGATGATTAATTATTAGCAGCATCCACAGCATAAATCTTCCCAGTTCTATTTTATAGACTATAATCTCCTTGAAAGTAGGAATGAGGGCAGCTAGGTGGGGCAGTGGATAAAGCACTGGCCCTGGATTCAGGAGGACCTGAGTTTAAATCCAGCCTCAGACGCTTGACACTTACTAGCTGTGTGACCCTGGGCAAGTCATTTAACCCTCATTGCCCCGCTCACCCAAAAGAGTAGGAATAGTTTCATTCTTTCTACTTGTAACCTTGGTGTTTGCCCAGTCTCTGGCACATAGTAGGCACTTTCTTAATCAACACTTGCCTTTTGATAAATTACTATTTATTTAATGACCATGGAGAGTTTATGAAAAGAGCATTTAAATGCTAAGTTTGGAACCAGGAGGTCTAGGTTCTAGTCTCAGCCCTGACACTTTATTAGTATATAGATTTGGGTAGGTCATTGATGTGACATAATAAGGAAGGCACTGGTTCTAGAGGCTGGGGTCCTGGGTTTCAATCCTGGTTCTATTCCTACCTGTGTCACCATGGGTAATCTACTTCCATTCTCTAAGCCTCATTCTCATCTTTAAAATGAGGGTGTTGGATTAGATGATTTCCAAAATCCCTCCTAGTTCAAGAAGTCTAGAGTCAAAACGTGTCTTCTCATTTCTGCTGTGGCAAAGACCTAGCTGATCCAGGGGTCTTTCCAACTCCTAGGCTGACTTTCAATCCACTTTGAAAAGAGGCCTCTCAAGTTGTTCTTTTTCTCTTTTTTCTTTTCTTTTCTTTTCTTTTTTTTTGGTGAGGCAATTGGGGTTAAATGACTTGCCCAGGGTCATACAGTTAGTAAATGTTAAGTGTCTGAGGTCGGATTTGAACTCAGGCACTCCTGAATCGAGGGCCGGTGCTCTATCCACTGCGCCACCTAGCTGCCCCTCAAGTTGTTCTTATAGCAACTGCTTAATAAACCTCTATTGAATAAATGCAGCAATAGATCAGTAAATAGAAAATGTTAGTATCAGATAGAAAAGTCAGTCCATGTAAAATACAAATATTCTGAGTTAAAAAACAAAGAGTCTTGCTGGTATGCAGAGAGCACCCCGTTCTCTGGGCCCTTTGTCCTTTGTGTCAGCTCCCACTTCCATTCTTCTGGAATCCCAGAATTAGCCAAGTCCAGAAGGAAGATTTCAGATCTGACCAGCTAAAGGTGTCCACAGGGATCATACAACCCTGCATTCCTTCTATAGGGCACCTAGAAATTATACTGCTTGGTTTGCTTTCCAGGTCAACACCATAAACAGGAAGAGATGCTATTTCTTATACTTAGACAACCAAACACACATGTATGCGTATGTGCATACACATGCACAAATGTGCAAAAACATGCCCAAATGCACACGCACACATCATCCTGCCTGAATTCTCTTCTTAAAACCTCCCCATTTGGAGATATTCCTAGGGTTAATGATGGAATTATAATCTGAACATCTCTTGATCTCCTGAGACCCTTTTCCCCTCGATACTTTGGGGAAAAGTTTGCTTAGGATAACAGAATCCTAGATTGGAAGCTGAAAGAGACCTCAGAGGTCATACAGACCAATCCTCTCATTTTACAGGTAAGGAAACTAAGGCCTGGGAAGGTTAGATGATGATAATAATGGTGGCTAGTATTTCTATAATTTCACAAATATTATCTCATTTTATCCTCACAACAACTCTGGAAGGTCGGTGCTATCATTATCCCCATTTTATAGAGGAGAAAATTAAGGCAACAGAAGTTAAGTGTCTTACTGAAGCTTACACATCTAGTATCTGGGGCTGGATTTGAACTCAGGCCTTCCTGATTTCAGGCCACTGTAGCACCTAGCTTAGCTGCCTCCAATGATCTGCCCAAGAACACCCAGGTTGTTAGTCAGAATTTGAACCCAGGTCCCCTGACTTCAGAACCAATGCTTTTTCCATTGTACTCCCCTGCCTTCCTAATCACTGAATATCAGAACTAGAAAAGACCTTAGAACATAGAAGGTTAGGGCTGGAAAGGTCCTTAGAACATAGAGCTGATGTGGGCCTTTGAATATAGAATATCAGATGTAGAAGGAGAGTTAGAACACAGAACATAGAAAGTCAGAGTGGAAAAAGATGTTACCACCTAGAACATCAGAACTGGGAACAATCTTAGAACAGAGAACATCAGAGAGCGAGAGGGACCTTAGAACAGGGAATGTCAGAGCCTCAGTTTTCTTGATAAAATGAGATAATTGAACTACATGAGAAAGTCCTGTCCAACTCTAAATATTATGAACCTACGAATCTTCTCACTTTATAGATGGGAAGACCAAGGTCCAAAGACTAGAAATGATTAGCCCAAGGTTAGCCAAGTGACTTAGTGACAGAGAGAGCCTGGGACCTAGGTCTTCTGTCCCTAAAGCTCAGTGCTCTAAATGCCATAATCCCAAAGGCATCCTGTGGTTACCATCTTACAGTTGTTGCTACTTTATTTACCCTTTGGCCTTCCCTTCCCCTTATAACTTATGCTATCTAGTCTCGGCCAGACTAAGCTATATAGGACACCAGATCTGCAGGCATTGCCCTTGGTATCAGAACTGTAACTAGGATGGAGTGATGGGGCTTCACTTCAAGGTGCCAACTTTGTAGGGGGCATAGGGATATGTTTCCTTCCCAAAGTTATCTCCCCCAGGCTGCTCCAACTAGCATCCCCTTGTCAAGGTACTGTTTTTTTTCTGGGACCCATGTGTTACCCACTCATTCTTCCATCCTCCCCATGCCCAGCTGAATTTGGCCTGAGTGCAAACATTCCCATTTACAACTTTGCCTGGTATTATGTGAATGCACCTGACTAAACTGTGGCAGAGACAGTCTTAGAATCTATAATATGGAGAACAATGGACCCTACTATGCCATGGACCTGTTTTCGGGAGGCAGCAAATTAGAGCCTGCTCTTGTGTGCTCAAGCTAATTAAGTTTCAAATTAGACTGCGGACATCTGGAACAAGTTCCTGTTCATAAGACTTAGTCGAGCTGCCACATCTTTCTCCACACTAAGCTATTTTCAGCTCTTATGAGTTTCTGTTTGACAGCACTGAATTCAAAGTGGGTTGTGTATGCGTGCGTGTGTGCGCGTGTGCACTATTTATATTCAATAGAGATCACTGAGAAAAGGACAATATTGAAGGAAAGAAACACAAGTTGGAATTACTTAGGGAGGCAGGCTGGCCCAATGAAAAGCATGCTGAATTTAGAGTCAGAGGGCCTGGGTTCAAATCCCTGCTCTGCTATTACTTGTGTGATTTTGTGTCGGTCATTCCTCTTCTCTGTGCCTCAGTTTCCTCATCTGTAAAATGAGAGGGTTGGACTAGATGGTCTCTGAGATCCCTCCTGCCTCTAGGGTTTTATATGCTAGATAAACTAGTGTGAACATCTGAGATCAACAGTGACTTTGGGAAGATCCAGGGAAAAGAAGAGATGACTATCTTCGCCCTTCATTCTTTCCCCTGGGGATGACCTGACTTACACATTGGTCGCTATCGTCACTTTTCATGTGGTCTGCTATGAAGCTCACGCCATCGATGGCTTCCTGCACTTCTGGCTGATACCTCTTGGAGGACCTTGAGCGGAAATCCTTCTGGCCCCCAGAGCTGTCAGTGCCTCCTGCTGTCCTTGGTGCTGAGGTTGGATTCACAAAGTACATGGAATTCTTGTAGAGGTTGCCTGTGCTGGCATGCTGGGGGGATTCGGACCTGTTCCTCCGGCGCTGGTCAAACTGGAGCCTGGTGGGGTTATTCTCTGGACGTTTCATGAACAAGAAAGTGGGCAACCTCTCAAGGAAAAGTAGCTTGACCCAGGGGGCCATTGTGTGGGTGCTGGGTGAGCGGTGGTGCACATTGAGGACACAGACACTGGTGACGATGGAGAATGTCACTAACACCATAGTGAACATGAGGTACTTGCCGATAAGGGGGACATCCAAGGAGGTCGGAGGGACGATTTTGGAAATCAGTAAGAGGAAGACAGTTAGGGCTAGCAGGACCGAGATGCACAGTGTCATCTTCTCCCCACAGTCTGAGGGCAGGTAAAACACCAGAATAGCAAGGGATGTGATGAGCACACAGGGAATAATGAGGTTGATGGTATAAAAAAGGGGCTTCCTCTTAATGATAAAATCATAAGTCACATCCACATAGCTGGGGTCCAAGGGGTTGACCGTCCTCCGTCCTGGGAGTTCAATGATGTCCCATTCTCCACTGGGGGTGAAGTCGTCCATGCTGGCCGTGGGCGTCTTGAGGACCATGTCAATCTCGGTGTGGTCATAGGTCCAGGATCGGAACTTGAGTGTACAGTTCTGCTGGTCAAAGGGAAAGTGCTTCACTTCAATCTTGCAGGCGCTCTTGTAGATGGCTGGGGGCAACCAGAAAATGCTACCATTCGAGGATACCACAGCATTGGTGTACACAGAGACTTCGTAGGTGCCGTCGGCACTGAGGAGAAGGCAGGGGAGCAAAAAGATAAGGGAGTGTGGGTGAGCAGTATGTCCCAGACAGAACTCATTCTATTTCCCACCTCTCCTCCATCCCTTCTTTTTGCTTGTACCCCCAGTGCCTAACACAACGCCAGGTACACAGCAGGCACAGTCTTGCTCAATACTTGCCAGCCGATTGATTGCTGTTTGTCTAATGACCAGGAAGGACTTCTAGGAGGAAGCACTTCAGAATGGGATTTGGAACCAGGATGTCTGGATTCCAGTCCTGTCTCTGTCACTTAGTAGTCTGTGAATTTGTGGGATGTAATAGGAGTGTACTAGGAATTTCAGCATTGCTGCTGAGGTAGCCACGATTCTGGTTATCCAATTTTCTGAACAAAGTCATAGGCATGCATAAAAGAAGAACTAGCATTCCACCCATGCCCATGCTTCCAGCCGCCACCACCTATGTCCAATTAGCTGCCAGGTCCCTCCAATTCCACAGCTCCTCCTTCTTATGCCTAAACAGCTGCCACCCTAATTCAGGCCCCCATCACCTCTTGCCTAGACTATTGGAATGGCCTCCAAATTAATTTCACTGCATCCAGCCCCTTTCCTCTCCAAACCATTCCAATCCAATCCCCCTCCAAGCCTCAGTTTCCTCAAATTAGAGGGTCAGATTTAGTGATCCCCAAGATAAAGGCTGCTTTACAAACAATACCTTGTAAGCTGGTGCTTAATGGGAATATCAGCTATTGGAAGGTGAGATTAGATCCATAGGATGTCGAAGCTGAGAGAGACCTTAGCCACACAATGTCAGAGACGGGAGGGGAATTAGAATTGAGAATTCTCTGAGCTGGGAGGGGCTTGGGTAGTCTGTGAGGTGATGATGCCAGTCTGCTCTAGCACAGACGAGACCCTTGGCACTGAACTGCTCCCATGCGCTCTGGCCATCCAGTGACTCACCCTCCTATACTTGCTTTGGGCTTTGGGCCTTGTGCCAGCTCTCTCACTCACTTGTTATAAAGCACAATGTCTGGTAGCCAGATGCGCTTTGAAGGGATCCTGAGGATGTTCACCCCTTCATACTGTGATGAGTTCCAAGCCAGGCGGTAGTCTGTCCACTCCTGAGGGTGGTGGGTGGGGAGAGACATGGCACGGATATTTAGAGTGGGTCACAGAATTCCAAAATGTTTGAGCTGTAAGGGACTTTGGAAATCATCTAGTCTAGAATTGTTAACCTTTTCAGTCAGTCTGGTGAAGCCTATGGGCCCCTTCTCAAAATCATATTTTAAATGCATCAAATAAAATACCGAGGATTACATGGGAAACCAAATATAGTGAAATACAGTTAGCAGAATAATTTTTGAAAAATAAATTCATGGACCCCCACCTTAAAACCCCTGTTCTAGTTCAATACTAGCCCTAACCCCATTTAATTTTATATGAACAAACTTATAAACTCAGAGGAAAATATGGTCAATCAATGTCCTGGTTGGATTACAGGATAGGAAACTGAGGCTCAGAGAAAGAAAGCTGTGGAATACCCACCTGTCCAGTCTTTACTCCCTATGTGAGGAAGCAGGACAATGGAGACTGAGCCATGCTAGAGGGAGCAGTAATGAACAGGCTTGGGCAGCGGGATAAGGGAGAGAGGTTATGGTTCAAAGAACCAAACAGAACCTTAGACCCAATTTCAAAACTGGGCTTGGAGACTTAGGGCCCCAGGGAGTCAGGCACTGGAGCAGAAAGTCCAAAGCTGGGGGAAAGAGGGGAGAGGGAGGCTGGGAGAGAGAACTATATGAATTGGCTCTATCAGGTTGTAGTTTTCCTGGCCTCCCACTGACCATGACCTCTCCTTGCTCCAGGACACCTTGGTATCTGTAAGCCCTGGTTCCACCTACCTGTTTCAGCCAGACGTTGGTGGTCATGATTTGCTCCCGTTCATTCTAAAGAGGGAAAAGAACTGTCACCATCTCTTTAACTCACAGTGACCTCTCCCTCCTCACATTGCCTTAGCTACTTTGTTTGGACCTATGGTTTGCACCATTATATTCTGTCTTGTTTGTGTAGATGTCATGTCTTCCCTATTAAGGGCATAAACTCCATGAGCTTTCATTTTTCCACCTTTGTGGACCCAGCACAGACGACAAGGGCTGTCATATAGAATGCTTTTAATAAATGTTGAATTAAATTGGTTTGGATTGGATGCACTGGCTAGGGTTTAACATGGCATACTACCAAGAACTCTGAGTTTGGCATCAAAGGAGCTATGGCAAAATCTTGGCTTCTCTTTACCACTTTGGGTGACCTTGGGCAAATCACTTGACCTTGTTCTGCTTGTTTTCTCATATACAAAATGCAGAGATCAGACTAGATGGTTTCTCTGAGATTCTAGTTCTAAGCCTAAGATTTTATGTTTCTATTCCTGGGAACACAAAGGATTCCTTCTTCTTTTTGATTACAGGGAAAGGAGTTAGCTTCAAGGAAACTACCAGGATAGGGTGTTCTTCAATATGGTATTGTAGGAGGGGTGTTGGCTGGATTTTTCTAATCCTGCTACTGTCATCTAAGAACTCTATGAAAGCCACTTTACTTCTGTGAGACAATCCCTGTTGCTGAATTTTAAATGTGACAAGCTATTATGTACTAGTGAGGTATGGCTACCAGAACTTATTGTAGGATTTTAAGACAAACATACTTTATCTGAGTATGGATAGAAGATAAGAATTTTATTAATAACCATAAGATAAGATGGATTCATTTGAAGAGAGGACCAAAAGTCTGAACCTAGAAAGATGAGAGAAAGAAGAGAAAAGGGAAAAGACAGATTTCAGAAGTAAATCATATAAGTTTGAAGCTGAAAGTGATAGACATCATAGTTGCTATTAAAGAATAAAGTCTGGCTGAGCAGAGGAACACTTTGGAAGCTGAGATTCAGAGAAGTCCCTCAGTGGATAGATTAATTTGGCTGAAGTATTAGTCAAGCACAACATGAATCAACTCATCTTAACCCTGGAAGACTCAATTTGCCACAGAAGCTATATTCATCAAAAACCTTTTATTAACAGTCTCTGAGAAAGAAAAAGGAAAGCAAGTTGTGAACTGCCCTGAGTATATGTGTCTCCTAGCACCTATTCTCCAAAAGAGATCCTGAGTGAATTGTCAAGAGCATGGCTGAGGTTTATGTGTGGGTTGTGATGCATTTATTATTCATGCATTTCTTTCTAATATGTGAGTACTTTTTATATTATCATTTTAAATTATTATTTCTTTTGCTTTATTCTTAAGTATCAACGGTCACGTTTAAGGTTTAATGAGGATACTATTATGAGTAGCTGGTATATAAACGTGAATGTATTAGTGACTTGCCCAAGGTCACACCAACAGCCAGGGGCAGGGCCAGGGCCAGGGGAAGAGCCAGGATTTGTGGTTCCAAGGCGAGGGCTCTTTTCCTCTATACTCTAAGTGTTACCATTCTTTCCCCTCCACCTTTGGCGGGGCAATTGGGGTTAAGTGACTTGCCCAGGGTCACACAGCTAGTAAGTGAGTGTTACCATTCTTAAGAGTGACCTTTATTGCTTAGAATCCTAAAGGTCATCCGGTATAACATCTTCACTTTCCAGATAAGGAAACTTAAGAACCAGTGCTGGTAAGTGACTTGTCTGCAGTCACCCAGGTCATAAGCTGGGATTTGAACTCATGTCCAGCATCCCATGCCACCTTCCTTCCTTGAATCAAAATGATTTCTTTGGGAACATATCTCCAAAATTATAATAGAACTCAAAGAGTAAATGTGACTCAGCTTCCAGGTATTCACTTCATACACAAGGGTTCAAGAACACACCAAGTTCCAGCTGGAGAAAGTGAATTTGGAGGCAGGTTTTTCTGCCCTCAAACACTTTTAGAAGCCCAACTGACTGTAGCTTACCAGAGATGATGGCCAAAGACACTGGGCACTGCTTTGCCCCTGCTGTGAAAGCCTCCCTTAGCCAATGGGGCCATGTCAGGGCAGCATCTGCAGCCTTCTGCCCCTGGGCCAAATAAGCTTTAAGCTGAAGCTCTCAGTTGAGATGTAGGTTGCCCAATCACCAGCCCTGACTGGTCAAACCTTCGGTTCATCCCTGATAAGATTTAATTGAGTCAGCAAACTAGGAATTGACTGAGAGGAAAGCCAACTGCTTGCTGTTTTTCTCCAAGATTCAATCAATTCACTGGCCCTTTGGTGATCTGTGATGTGTCCCGAGATTTCTGGGACTTATTGGCAGGAGCGGCAGGAGACACGGTCTGTCTTCACCCCAGCTACCTGCCCAGAGCGGGTCCTAGGCCACGGCAGCCCATCCCAGACCCCGAATTATCTGAAGCAAGGAACTCGGTTGGGAGGGATTTTAGAACTCATCTAGTTCATCCCTTTCATTTTCTGATGGGGAAAAACAAAAGGGACATCAAATCAGCATTCACTAATAGTATCTAACATTTAAACAGCCCTTTAAGGCTTATGGGGTAGGTAGGAGATGAAATGGATAAAGTGCTGGGCTTAGGATCAGGAAGGCCTGAATTCAAATGTAGCCTCAGACACTTAATAGCTGTGTGACCCTGGGGAAGTCATTTAACCCTATTGGCCTCAGTTTCCTGTCAAATAAACTGGAGAAGGAAATGGCAGTATCTTTTCAAAAACAAAACAAAACAAAACACAAAAAACAACCAAATGGGGTCACAGAGAGTTGGACACAACTGAAATGACTCAACAACAGCATTAAGACTTAAAGAGAGAGGTGGCTAGGTGGCGCAGTGGATAAAGCACCGGCCCTGGATTCAGGAGGACCTGAGTTCAAATCCGGCCTCAGACACTTGACACTTACTAGCTGTGTGACTCTGGGCAAGTCACTTAACCCCCATTGCCCCACCCCAGAAAAAAAAAAAAGACTTAAAGAGAGCACTTTGTCTCTATTATCTCGCTTGATCCTTTCAATCATAACAATCAGAGCTACCATCTGCACAGTCCTTTAAGTTTTGCAAAGCATTTTACTTACTTATCTTATTTGATCCTTACCACCCTGTGAGGTAGGTGTTATGATCATTCCCATTTTACAGAGGAGGAAACTGAGGCTAAGACCACATAGCTGAGTTTGGTTAAGGCACCATTTTGAATTCAGGCCTTCCTGATTCCAAGTCCATTATTCTATCCACTATACATACCACCTAGCTGCCTCGAGAGGAGAAGGAACTCTTCCTAATCTCCTTATTTGTTAGTGTTCACTCCTTCCTCAAAGCCAATGTCAGGGACTATCTTTCATTTTGGTCCATGCTTCCCTAGCATCTACCAGGTGTCTGGCACAGAGTTGGCACCTTAATCATTTTTGCATTAAGTGACTTGCCAAGGTTCACACCTCATCACACAGCTAAGTATCAGAGTTATCATCCCCATTTTACCAAGGAAGACTCTCAGATTAATAAGGGTGACGTGACTTTCCTAATTCTATAACGTGTCAGAGTGAGAGGTTTCAGTATCAGAGGTGGGACTCAAACCCAAGGCTCCTGACCCAAATTCCAATGTCTGGGATGGTGTTAGTCAGAACAGGCCATTATACTGAAGGGGATGAGCTCCATGCGTGGGAGATAGGAGGATGGGGAGACAGAGAGGGAAACTGAGGCAGAGGAAAAAGGCAAAATGGGACCTCTCAGTAACAAAAGCAGTGCAGCCCCCAGGGTTCATCGCTCCAGGGCAACTTCCTCTGGGGTAATACCTCCATTACACTGGATTGTTGGAAGGGTCATGGAGACAATGGGTATAAAACTTAAGGAACTTCATAAAGGTCAGCTAATATTCTTATTCAGAGAAGGCTGCATAGCATGGGAAAGAGGGTGGACTAGTTTTGCCATGGCCTACTTGTGTGACCTTGGACAAGTCACTTAACCTCAGTTTGGACTCTCAGGGGGTGGACTAGACCCTAGCTTCTTAAGCTGTAGGTTGCAAAACTGAATGTGGAGATCACAAAAAGTTTGGCAAAAGTAAAAGGTTATGTATACCCATTTTCTATACCTATATACCCAGGGTCACGTAAACATTTTTTGGGTGAAAAGGGGGTCGTGAGTGGAAGAAGTTTAAGAAATCCTGAACTAAGGGCAGCTAGGTGGCACAATGGATAAAGCCCCGGCCCTGGAGTCAGGAGGACCTGAGTTTAAATCTGGCCTCAGACACTTGACACTTACTAGCTGTGTGGCCCTGGGCAAGTCACTTAACCCTCATTGCCCTGAAAAAAAAATAAGCCCTGTACTAGATGATCTCTAAGGTCTCTGTAGTCTAAACTTAGGATCCTGTAATTCCATAATTCCCCTGTGTTGTCTGTGTCCCCGGGGAAGCCATGTCCTCATGTCTTCTTATTCTTCCACCATCCCAGGCTACCTCCCTTACTTGTATCAAAATGATTTCTTCAGGAATACATCTCCAAAATTATAATAGGACTCCATGAGAAAATGTGACTCAACGTCCAAGTATTAATGTGATACACAGAGGTGTATAAATTCTGGGATCTGCTCTCTGATCATTAGATCGGGGTTTCTTAACCTGAGGTCCATGTGCTAATCCACTGTTGGTGGAGTTGTGAGAAGATCCAACCATGGTAGCTAGGTGGTGCAGTGGATAGAACACCGGCCCTGGATTCAGGAGGGCCTGAGTTCAAATCCGGCTTCAGACACTTGACACTTACTAGCTGTGTGACCCTGGGCAAGTCACTTAACCCTCATTGCCCTGCCCCCCCAAAAAAGAAAAGATCCAACCATTCTGGAGAGCAATTTGGAACTATGGCCAAAGGGCCATAGAACTGTGCATACCCTTTGATCCAGCAATACCACTGCTGGGTTTCTATCCCAAAGACATCCCCCAAAAGAGAAAAAGACCCATTTGTACAAAAATATTTATAGCAGCTTTTTGTGGTGGCTAAGAATTGGAAATCAAAGGAATGCCCTTTGGTTTGGGGAATGGCTGAACAACCGTGGTATATGATGGTGATGGAATATCATTGTGCTCTAAGAAATGACAATCCAGATGATTTTAGAAAGGCCTGGAAAGACTTGTATGAACTGACGTATAGTGAAGTGAGCAGAACCAAGAGAACATTGTGCACAGAGACAGCAATAGTGTTGGATGAAGAACTGTGAATGACTTAACTACTCTCAGTAATACAGTGATCTGAGACAATCCCAAAGGACTAATGATGAAGCACACTATCCACCTCCAAAGAAAGAACTGATTTTGATGGAACACAGACTGAAGCAGGCTGTTCTTCACTTTCTTTCATTTTTTTCTTTTATTAATTTTCTTGTACAAAATAACTACTCTGGTAATGTTTTACATAATTGCACATGTATAATCCACATCTGATTGCTGCCTCAGGGAGGGGGGAAGAGGAGGGAAGGAAGGAGGGACAGAATTTGGAACTCAAAACTATAAATAAAAATGTTTATTATTTTATTTTTTTTGGCGGGACAATGGGGATTATGTGACTTTCCCAGGGTCACACAGCTAGTAAGTGTCAAGTGTCTGAGGCCGGATTTGAACTCAGGTACTCCTGAATCCAGGGCCGGTGCTTTATCCACTGCTCCACCTAGCCGCCCCCAAAAATGTTTATTATTAAAAAAACAAACCTGGGGTCCATGAATAGATTAATCAAAAGTGAATGTAACAAAATGATGAAGATCGAATGGGACTCAAATGAAGAGATATGAGAAGATGCCTCTCGGGGAGAACATTGGACGAGTAACGGCAATATTAGAACAAGAATCAGCTATGAAAGACTTGGCTCTTCTGATCAATAAAGTAATCCCTGACAATTCTAAAGGACTCATGATGAAAAATGCTCTCCACCTCCAGAGAGAGAACTGATGAACCCTGACTGCACATCAAAGCTGATTTTTAAACTTTCTTTTTCTTTCTTGCCTTTTTTTTTTTTTGGGTCAGGGCGGGAGGAGGGGGCGGACAACAGGGCTAACTTGAAAATGTTTTGCACAACTTCATATGTATAATGAGTATCATGTCTCTTGACTTCTCAATGGATGAGGGAGAGAAATAATTTGGAACTGAAAATAAGACTTTTAACAATAAAATAATTTTTTAAAAAGACATCTTTTTTCTTCATTCCTTTGCAAAAGGGAGGGGGTCAGCAGGTGTGGAATATTGTATATTATGTCCATTTTTTTCTATGGGTTGCTTGATTCTACAGAATTTATTTTTCCTTTTTTCTCTTTTTTAACAAAAATTTTGTTACAAGAGATGGCTCTCTAAGAGAGGGGAGGAGGATGTATGCCTGGGGAAATGTAGGCAATGTAAAAACACAAGATATCAATAAAATCTATTGAAAAAAAAGAAAAGGAAAAAGAACTATGTAAATGAGTGTTGTTATTAGATCAAGCCTAACCTCACTGTTGGTCAGACAGTCAATTTGCATTTATGAATTGCCTACTATATGCCAGGTACTGTGCTAAGCACTGAACAGAGAACAAGAAGGCACATGGGAGATAAAGCGAGTCAGGACCATTTGGTGAATATGTCTGTATCTGGATCCTTAGGGACCTTCCCTTTTGAATGGGTCTGGAAAACATCCTCTCTCACAAGAGCAACCATGTCATGTCAGTCATGACTGTACATGTCCCCTGAGTATATCTGGTGATGCCTTCTCTAGGCAGGAGAGTTGCCAAGGGTCCCAGGACAGGAAACTCTGGTCTTTGAGAGCCTAGTAGCCTAGGTTCAATTTGCTGCCTGCCTGAGCTAACATTTCTGAGATCATCACTTTATCCCCAGGGTGTGCCAGGGACTGCTCTGGGAATCTTGTCACTTCTCATTTTGCAGACAGAAAAGAAAACCTAAGTCCAGACCGTTGGAATGATTTTCCCAAGGTCACACAGCTAATTAGTTAGTACAAGATCTCAGACTAGACTCCCCAGTATGTGCTCCCCACTCAACATTTCCCAGGCCCAGGAGCTCTAGGGAAACTCCTAAGAGCCTCCTTTTGTTGGATTCATGACCTGTTAGACAGCTAAAAAAAACCCCACCCCACTCTGCCCACATCCATCCCTGCCTGCCAAATGCCCACCAGCCTTACATGCAGACGACAGACACAATGACCCAAATGCCCAACTCAAACTTACCACACTTATGAGCTGGGCCAGGGTCACTTGCAGCTTGATAGATACCAACTGGGAAAAGTTGGCAGCAGGACGGATTAAGTTATTATACCTAGTCTTGTTCAGAAGAAAGTCCATTAGCTTCTCTTCTGCATTGGCCATTTTGCAGTTCCCTAGAAAACAGTACACAATGATACCACAAGTCCAAAAGCAATGTAGGCTGGGCCTGCAACCAACACAGCTCACATTCCTCTAGGGCTTTAAAAGGTACAAAATTTACATTCTCGTTCCATCCTCATAATGCTCCTGTGAGGAAAGTGCAATTATAACCCTCATTTTATAGAAGGGAAAATGGAGGCTCAGACATTCCCAGTCAATGACAGAGCCACAACTCTGAGCATTCTCCTTCCTATTGAGTCTAGGATTTCCCCTAGACCCAGTAAGCTTCTGGAAGGCATGGTCTGCTTTTGAACTGTATCCCCCAGTCCCCAAGAGGCACTCATCATTGATAAGAGTTGAATCAATGGAGTTGGCTGGGTGGAGAGGCTGATGCAGATCAGATTTATTAGGGTCCCTGAAGAGGCCTTTAGAACAGTTAATTAATGATTCTATCCCATGGGGCAAAGGTCAAGAATGGCTTCCTCAAATCAAATTCATTTGTCATGGTGATGGTGAGGGTGGAGAGAACAGACCTGGAGGAGAGACCTCAGGCCTTGGGACACAAGGCCCTATGGGAGGAAAGATCCTGGGTCTGAGACAGCATTGCTGAAGAGTCTACTAACCAAGGAGAAGAAGGAATAGGAATCTGCTAGCTACTAGTTTCCTATTTTAACTAATTACTCTTGCTAAGCCCCTAAGTTTCTGTTCACCTGAAGGAGTACCAGTACTATTAGCATGCCCTAAATTTCAGCGTCCTGGGGCAAAGTCCCAGTTGGCCCTCCCTAATTATGTCCCTTGTTGAGCACACTTTGAAGCAGGCACTGGATTAGTAGGGCTGGAGGGGTGACCAAAACAAGCTAGCTCAGTGAGAGTTCTCATACTTCCCCATCCTTTTTCCAACTCGCTGACTATTTAGAACAGATATAATATTTATCAACTCTTGAAGAACTCTTCCAAGTATTTCTTTACACTTGATGTCTCCATCCCTGAACAACTGACCCAAATAAGAGGAGTCTTCACGTCAGCCAGACTTGCAGATCACCAGGTCCAGATTTCCCTGGGATGGAGAGGGTGGGACTGTCCCATGGGTGGGCAAGAAGGGTGACAGCTAACTGGAGGAAACAACACTGAGTAGAAATAACAATGGGTTTGGAATAAGAAGACCTATTCCATCATGGGTCTACCCTGTCCTGCCTGTGTGACCTTGGGCAAATCACTCTACCTCTCTGAAACTCAGTTTTCTTGTCCATAAAATGCAGGAGTTTGGACTAGATCTTTAAGAACTTTTTCATCTCTAGGGTTTCTGATGGCCAAAAGCCTGAGATCCTTGAAGGGCACCTTTCCCCTGCTTAGATGTAACAATCCTGGTAAGATGGAGGACTACCAAGACTTTCCTTGTCCTTCACACTGCCCTTGAAGGTTCTCTAGCCCTTACTTACCACTTGCCCTGTTGATATGTCCTTCAGACTCTTGGGCACTGCCATCTCACCCACTGAGGAAGCCTGGTGGCCCCTGGGCCTTGCCATTTGCTGAGCCATTCAGATCTCTCAGCCGTTGCATTTGCCCTGCATGCGAACCCTCTGACATGTTATCTCCCCAGTTCAGATACAAGCTCTGTGAGAGCCAGGGACTGTCTCATTTTTAATATTTGTGTCCTCAGTGCTTAGCACACAATAAGCACTTGAACATTTTTGTGTTCACCAGAAGATAGATGATAGATGGATAGAAGGATAAATAGATGAATAGATAATGGATGAATGAATAGATAGATAGATAGCTGGATAAATAGATGGATACATAGCAGGATCAATGGATAGACAGATGGATTAATGTCTAGCTAGACATAGATTGATGGATGGACAGATAGATGGATAGATAGCTGGATGAATGGATAGATAGATGATAGATGGTTGTATAGAGATAGATGGATAGATATAGCTATAGATGGATGAATAGAGTGATGGAGAGATGGATGGCTAGACAGATGTATAGTTAGCTGGATGGATGGACAGATAGAGATATAGATGGATGAATAGGGAGATGGATAGATGGCTAGATAGAGATAAATGGATGGATGGAGATAGATGATAGATAGATAGATAGATAGATAGATAGATAGATAGATAGATAGATAGATGAATAGACGGACAGACAATTTATTGTCATTCCTTTGCACCAGGCACTATGCTAAGTGCTGGCAATACAAATATAAGTGAAAAAAAAAAAAGACCTTACCCTGAAGGGAGCTTACATTTTAATGAGAGAAGATATGCCTAAAAGGAGAGAAAGTTGGGGGAAAGGTACCTCCATGAGAATAAGACTGCTGGGAGGAGATGGAAAGGCCAGGAGAGTGAGGAGTGGGGCCAGGAAAGAAGTAAGCATGACAGCAATTCTTGCTAAAATGGCGGTCCTAGTCAAGGACTCACCTCAGAAGAGGGGGCTATAGGTGGAGACATAAACTCCTAGAGGACAGAACCCCCTAGCACCCTGAACATGTTTTTTTACATATTTGTTGGCAGCCCAAAAGTAATGAGTTGGACGGGAGGGCCTCTGAGGTCTCTTCTACCTTCAAAATTCTATGACCAAGTGGGATAGAGTGAAAGGTCCTATGCTGTAGATGTCTCATCCCTGTCTGCTTCCTGACCTCTCTCTGGCCTTCCTGGACTCCCTTTGACCAATATTCAGCCACAGCCACCATCACTCTGTCCCACCCTTTCTTCTCTCTCTACAACACAGAAGTAGGCTCTCCCATTGCCTAGGTTCTTATGTCAGAGACTTGATTTGGGGTGACCTAACCAGATCAGGTGGCTTTGCTTCAAAGGATCCTTCCTAACAACACAGCTTGGTTTTCTCTGTGGCAGCCATAGAGAAGGCATTGTCTCCTTCCCAATAGCCTCCTCAGACTGATCTCTCTTTTGGTAATTGGCACTTGTGTAATGTTGCTGTTGTGGGCTTGCTGGTTCTGGGGTTCTAACCTAGGTGGTAGAGCCCACCAGGACAGTCAGTGGAAGCATTTCCCAGGTAGGACTGGGCAGCCAAATCCACTGCATGTCCTTGGGGTCAAGAGAGACTTAGGTTAGAGTCCTGACTCTGCTCTGTTACTACAACTTATTTAACCTCTTGGAGCCTCAGTTTCCTTATCTGTAAAATGGGGATAATAATAACCATAAAATTCCTCTTCTGCTGGGTTATACTGAAGCTCAAGTGAGAAAAGTCATAATAAAGCATTTTGCCAATGTTAAATCTCTGTATAAATGTCAGCTCTTATTAATATATGTAAAGTGCTTTGTAGACTTCAAAGCTCTATGTAAATGCCAGAGATTATTATTATCTACACTGCAAGCTCAAGTGGGTCTAATTTCTAGTCTGAAGGCACCTTTCCATGTATGGCAGCCCATGATCTTTGCAAGACCTTAGGAGAGCCTTGTAGGGATGACAGTTTAAGGGAAGTAGGCAGGTCCCCCTTTTTCTACCCCAGGTTTTCTAGAGGAAAATTTGGAAAGGGAGAACTTCTGAATAGCTCTCTGAAAAGCTCATAGAGTCCTATAGTACCTGATGCAGTGCTTGACACATAGTAGGTACTTAAGGAATGTTGCTTGAATTGAGTTGAATGATTACTACTGGGTGACATGCCCTCAGAGACTTGGAGGTGGAAAAGGCTATCTCCTCCAATTCCTTCATTTTTCAGGTGGAGAAACTGAGTCTCAAAGAGAGTCAGACTCTCAGAGGTTATACAGTAGTAGGACTGGAATCCAAGTCCAGGTTCTCTGACTCTAAACCCAGCATTTCTAAGCATTCTAGGCTTGGATACTAAACCAATTCTTTTTTTTTTGTTTTTTTTTGCAGGGCAATGAGGGTTAAGTGACTTGCCCAGGGCCACACAGCCAGTAAGTGTCAAGTGTCTGAGACCGGATTTGAACTCAGGTACTCCTGAATCCAGGGCTGGCGCCTTACCACTGCGCCATCTAGCTGCCCCCTACTAAACCAATTCTAATCGTTATGATTATGACGATGAACATTTATATAGCACTTTTGAGTTTTACATACTTCATTTCCTTTGAGCATCACAACAATTTCTTTGCTAGGTTTAGGGGGCTGGTGGCAGAACCAGATGGACAGTGCCTTCTGAGAGGGCTGAGGGGACCCCAAACCTCAAAAGGGATTGATTCTGCCCCCTTGCTGGTCTGATCCATACAAAGGACACCACTAGATGTCAGTAGTAGCTAAAAAGAACTTGGGAGTTGTGGTTTAAAGTACCTGGAAGGGCACCTTTGATCTTCTCTGGTCCCAGAGATCACAGGTCCAGCACTCTTTGCACCGTTTCCCTTCTGTCCTCCACCTATACACTCAGGAGGAGGCCTTTAAATGCAAACCAGCTTACTCCCCAGGCCCCCACCAGCTTACCTGTCTCATTCCAGAGCCTGGCTTTAGCACTGCACAAATTCCTCTCTACAAAAAGAAAGGACAACTTCTTTTGGAATGGTAATAATAACAGTACTTTAAGGCTGACAAAGTGAGGCAGGAAGTGCTGATGTTATTATTCCCCTTTTCCAGGGAAAGGAAACCGAGCCATGGAGAGAAGGGAAGGGAATTCCCCAAGATCCCACAGAGATGGGAAGACTGTGAAACTAAAAGAGAGAATATCAGAGTGAGAAGGCTCCTTAAAACACAGGGCAGAATGTTAGAGCTGGAAGGGAGCTTAGAACACAAAACAGGGAGTTAGAAGTTAGGGAAGGGCACTAGAACATGGAACAGAAAATGCCCGAACTGGAGAGACCTTGGAGGTTCCCTACCTAGTCTGCCCCCCTCATGTGATAGAGAAGGAAGCAGACTCAAAGGACTGTGTTCTCATTGTACATTTGTACAATACATTTGTAGACCAAGGCTGTGGGAGTTCTGATTGGGTGTTGGCGGGACTCTGAATTCTCTCCACCCCAACCCCTTCTATTCCGCCCCCACCCCCACCCCAGGACCCAAGAGACAAATGCACACAAATGATCCTCACTTGAGCGGATTTCTCCCTGACTTGGTAGCTGTCCCTGGAGGAGGATGGAAGAAGGGAAGCTCTCCTGTCTGAGGTGCCCCCCAGCTCTGACCCTCTGTATTCTGAGGGCCCTACCACCTCCAAGTTTCGGGCTTGGAATCGAGGTGCTTCCCCAAAAGGTTTTTCATTAAGTGATTTTCTATCAAACCAGAACTTTACAACCCTGGGATAAAGGGTCGGTCTCCTTTTTCTTTGCCCGGTGCCTACTTCAGGATGCTGTCTGCTTGACCCGCTACTGGACATAGGAACATCTAGACCGTCTTAAACACCCACTCCCAGGGAGTGTGGGTGTGAGAAGAAATAACTTCCTATTTCAAGCAGCTTGTGAGCTCTGCTCACTACTTTAGCCTCTGAGGAGGCAGCGCAGTAAGGGAGAGAGATGTCCCTGCCTGGGCATCATGAAACCTGGGCTCCATTCCTGGGTCTTACACTTATTAGCTGAAGGACTGTGAGTGAGTCACTTCACCTGAATTCCCTCTTCTATCCAACAGAGGAAAAACAATTTCTATTTAACCTCAAAGAATTTTTGTGAAGAAACTCCTTTGTAAACGTTGAAACACTTTAGAAAGAGAAGTTAATCGATTTCAAATCCATCTCTAAGAGTTACTAGCTGTGTGACCCTGGCCAAGTCCTTTCACCTTTCAGCTTCACAATGTCTGGCACATAGTATATGACCAAGAAATCATTCTCATTCTCTCTCTCTCTCTGTCTCTGTCTCTGTCTCTGTCTCTGTCTCTGTCCTGCAGGATGGGGTCATGATCTTATAGTATCAATGTAAGACAATTGACTTATAAACACCAGAGTATGGGATTATGAGTTGCCGTTATCATTACCCACTGTATTAGGTGACATACTGGAGAAAGTACTGTGCCTGAAATCAAGAAAACCAGGATTCTAATCCCGCCTCAGGCACTTAGTAGCTATGTGAACTCTGAGCAAATTTCTTCACCTGTCTAAGCCTCAGTTTCCCCATCTATAAAACAGGAATGATAACAGCATCTATCTCACAGGACTGCTGGGAAGATCAAACAAAATAATGTTTGTAAAGTGCTTTGTAAACCTTAAAGTGCTATATAAATGTGAGTTATTATCATTATCATTATTTTATTAGTATAATATTAGCATATCACAGTGTGGTTATTATGAATGTTATTTCAAATATTATTATCCAAGGCTGAAAGAGCATGTGTCCCCAAATCTCTGGAGCTGGTCTCTCCTGGAGTTTCTCCCAAGCTTTGTCTCTGATCTAGTGGGCATGCCCTCTCCTGGGTGATTCACTCCTGGCCATTCAGTGTCTCTTCTCCCCCACTTCTGCCCCCCTCCATCCCTTTCAGGTTCTAGTTACTGTCCCAATGAATTCTGGAAAATACCCAGCTGCCATTCACCTTGACTCCAGCCCAACCAGGCTCCCAGAGAGCCACAGCCCCCAGAGGGAGCTGACAGCTGGAGTCTGTAAGTTAGTACCAACTAGCTGGGACCCCCCTTCCCTCAGGCTCCCCTCCCCTCAGGTGGGAGCGCTTCCCCCAAAGGTGACTCACCATTGCAGAAGAGGGAAACCACAATAAGGAGGAGGAGGAGGAGTGTGGGTGCCTTCCTCATGGCAGGGGTAGCAGGGGAGGAGAGGCTGCTCCCTGGGACAGGCTGCTGGAGCTGGGGCGGCTGCCCAGGCACGGGGTGCAGACTCTCCCTGAGCCTCGGAGGGATAGTCTCGGCAGCTCCCCCAAAGCCGGCGGGCGGTAGGACGCAGCTGAGTGGGCCGGGCGGGAGAGAGCCCAGCTGGCAGGAGAGCTCTGACCCCTCCCTCTTTTAGAAAGATGGGGCGGAGGAGAGGTTCAGCTGACCAGGGGAGCCTCAGGGATGTGGGAAATGAAGCAGAGAGACAGTATGGAGGGGAGGCACCAGGCTGGCTGGGCACAGGGATGATTCATTCCATCAGAGCCCTCCCAGGGGTTTGTCCTGGACTGGAGGGGATATGGGGGAGAAGCCAGGGGGGCAAGGATGGAGAGCGGACAAGGACCAAGCCATTAGAGCTTCTGAGCCTGAGCTGATGCCCGCCGGGCTCAGCGGGCTCAGCAACCAGCTCTAAGATCCCAAGGGCCCTGGACGCCCATCTAGAACATGCCTCCAGCTGAGTGATGGGGCAGGTGGCTGGCCCAGTGGGCAAAGCTGATATTATCTTTAGAATTTAGACCTGGGAAAGAATGTTCGAGAACCAATCCCTTCAACTTAAAAGAGAAGGAGCTGAGAGCAAGAGGCTTGCCTAGGGTCACCAAGCTGACCCAGCAGCAGGGGTGTTTCAAATATAGGTCCTCTGAAACTAAATCCAGTGCTCTTTCCACTAGGAAGAATGGTCAGTTTTCCTGTTCATTTGTGTCTCAAGGATGAGAAGGAAGAGTCATAGGTTAATAGAGGGTAGTAGAAATCATTGGTCAAGACTTCCATTTTCTAGTTGGGGAAACTGAGTCTCAGAAAAGTTAAAATGATTTGCCCACGGTCCTGTGGTTAATTAGTGCTAAAGCTGAGACTTGGGCCCTGTCTCCAAACTCAGAGGTTTTTTGTTCCTTCCCCTTTGCACTAGATTGTGCTGATTGGTTGGAAGGACTTTGTCCCGCAAAAGAAGGCAGCTTCCAAATGGGTCTCCCACATAGTTGTGTCTGCTGATCCTTTCCCTGGGAGGTTGAAAGTGTTCAGTTCACTCCCCATTCACTGCCCCATAGCATTATCAAGCCCTGGGACTAGAAGGGATCTCAGAGATCATTTGGTCCAAACATCTCATTTTATAGAAGGGGAAAATGAGGCCCAGGGAGGTTAAGCAATTTGTCCAAGGTCAAAAAGATAGTGAAAGAAGAGCAGAGTTCAGGTTAACATCCAGGGCTTTTCCCATTATATCACACTTTCCCCAATGCCAAAATTTTCTTTCCCAGAGAAGTAAAGTCTTTCTTTAGCAGAATGCTTGAAATTTCAATATCACTTTAAGGTGGACAAAGCACTTTAAAAACATCATCTTGTTTGGTTCTCATACATACCTGAGAGAGAGGTAATGAAGGTATTACTGTACCCATTTTATAGTTGAAGAAACCAAGGTTCCCAGAGGATTCAGTGACTTTCCTGTGTTTGCATAGCTGCAAGTGTTAATGGCAGGAATTGAACTCAGATCTCTCCTGATTTCAAGCCTAGACCTCTTTCTATGACATCAAGTACTTTCTTTGTCCAATGAGACCCCAGGAGCCCCAAAAGCAGAAACAAGTTCAATTCAACTTAGCAAATGGTTATTAAATACCCACTGTCTTGACAACCAAAGTTGTAGATATAGGCTACAGATATTGCCAACAATGACCTACAATAATGGCAGGGGGAGGGAGAGAAAGGAGAGGAGAGGAGAGGAAAAAAGAAAGGAAACACAAAGACAGAGAGAGATATACACAGAGAGGGGGTAGAGAAGGAGAGAGAGAGAGAGAGAGAGAGAGAGAGAGAGAGAGAGAGAGAGAGAGAGAAAGCTCACATCTCATGATGTTGATGATGCCTGGAAAAGGAGGTAAGACAATCATGCCTTCAAAATTGTTCTCAAAGGCCTTTTCTGCATCTATTTAGATAATCATATGATTCCTGTTGGTTTTGTTATTGATACAATTTTGCTGAAAATTTTTCTGATATGGAACCAGCCCTGCATTCCTGGTATAAACCCCATTTGGTCATAGGATATGATCCTTGGGATATGTTGCTATAATCTCCTTGCTACTATTTTATTAAAAATTTTGTGTGTGACCCTGGGCAAGTCACTTAACCCTCATTGCCCTTAAAAATTTTTTTTTTGTATCAATATCCATTAGCAAAATTGGTCTATAATTTTCTTTTTCTGTGTTTGTTCTTCCTGGTTTACATATCAGCACCATATTTGTAAAAGGAATTTGGTAGGACGTCTACTTTTCCTGTTTTTCCAAATAGTTTATGTAGTATTGGGATTAATTGTTTTTTAAATGTTTTGTAGAATTTGCTTTGCTAGCCCTGCGGATTTTTTCTTAGGAAGTTCATTGATGGCTTGCTCAATTTCTTTTTCTAAGATTGTGTTATTTAAACATTCTACTTCTTCTGTTAATCTGGGTAATTAAGTTTTTGGAAATATTCATCCATTTCATTTAGATTGTCAAATTTATCAGTATATAATTAGGCAAAATAGCTCCTAATAATTATCTTAATTTTCTCTTCATTGGTGGTAAATTCACCCCTTTCATTAAAAAAAATTATTATTTATTTATTTATGGTTTTTTTGGTGAGGCAATTGGGGTTACGTACTTGCCCAGGGTCACACAGCTAGTAAGTGTCGTGTCTGAGGCTGGATTTGAATTCAGGTACTCCTGAATCCAGGGCTGGTGCTTTATCCACTGTGCCACCTAGCTGCCCCCTTGATTATTTCTATGATTTGTTCTTTGACCCACTTATTTTTTAGGATTAGATTATTTATTTTCCAATTAATTTTTAATCTATTTTCCTTTCCTTTCCTTTTTTTTTTTTTGCAGGGCAATGAGGGTTAAGTGACTTGCCCAAGGTCACACAGCTAGTAAGTATCAAGTGTCTGAGGCTGGATTTGAACTCAGGTACTCCTGAATCCAGGGCTGGTGCTTTATCCACTGTGCCACCTAGCTGCCCCCTTGATTATTTCTATGATTTGTTCTTTGACCCACTTATTTTTTAGGATTAGATTATTTATTTTCCAATTAATTTTTAATCTATTTTCCTTTCCTTTCCTTTTTTTTTTTTGCAGGGCAATGAGGGTTAAGTGACTTGCCCAAGGTCACACAGCTAGTAAGTATCAAGTGTCTGAGGCTGGATTTGAACTCAGGTCCTCCTAAATCCAGGGCCGGTGCTTTATCCACTGTGCCATCTAGCTGTCTCCTTTAATCTATTTTCCACTGCTTATTATTGAATGTAATTTTATTGCATTATGATCTGAAATGGATACATTTAATATTTCTGCTTTTCTACATTTGGTTGTGAGGTTTTTATGCCCTAATAAATTCATGGTCAGTTTTTTTGAAGATGCCATGTACTGTTGATAAAAAGGTATATTCCTTTTTATTCCATTCAGTTTTCTCCAGAGATCTATCATATCTAACTTTTTCTTTTTTAAAAAAAGAATTCTTTTCACATCCTTAACTTCTTTCCTCTTTATTTTTTAGAGTTATCTAGTTCTGTAAGGGGAAAGTTGAGGTTCCTGGCTGATATAATTTTCTTGTGTATTTCCTTTTGTAACTCATTCAACTTCTTCAAAAATTTAGATACTATACCTATTGGTTAGAATTTTGGGGGGCAATTTTCTTACCCTTTTTTTCTTTTTATCATAAGAAATAGCTCTTTGGAAAGTTATGGGTGGGGTAATATAGTGGGAAACATAAGTGACATAAAACCAAAAAAGGTAAACAAAAATATTTTTAAAAGAGATATGGTACAAGATAATCAAGGTAGTTTAAGATAATTATATTTATTTTTAACATTCATTTAATTTTTTTTCAATTTCCAATTCTCTTCCTCTCTCCAGCCCTTTCCCCACGCATTGAGAGGGCAAGCAACAGGATACACATTACATATGTGAAGTTATGCAATGCATATTTCTGTATTAATCATATAGCAAAAAAGGGAAGAAAAGCAAAGAAAGTGAAAACAAATAATTCAAGTTTTCAAGACTGTGTGTTGTAAGGAATTAATTGTGATTTGGGGTTTTCATAACCCTATCTTTGCTCTATTATGGTCAGACTAAAAAAAAAATAAGTTTGAAAAGCCTAGGAGAAAATGGGTGTGTACTTTGAGAGATAATTGAACAAACAAGAGGAATTCTGACCATAGGGAACATTTGTTGAAATTAAGTAACTAGCCTTCCTCTAATAGCTTTCCCAGGCCCATGTGGGTCAGGCTAGATCATAATGGAGACAGCCCATGTGCTTGGGCTGAGCCAATTGGAGATTCAGCCTGGCTAAGAACCGCCCCTTTGCTTTTCCTTCTCTCTCTCTTTTCTTCTGCACTTCCCGAGGAGGGGAAGCTCTCTCTTCACCAGCACCATGCCTGCCCTCAGATCGCCTGTGAAGCCCAAAATCATCAAGAAGAGGACCAAGAAGTTCATCTGTCACAATCAAGAGAAACTGGCATAAACCAAGAGACAGACAACAGAGTGCGAAGACGATTCAAGGGCCAGATCTTGATGCCCAATATTGGTTATGGAAGCAATAAGAAGACAAAACACATGTTACCTAGTGGATTCAGGAAGTTTCTGGTGCATGACGTCAAAGAGCTAGAAGTGCTGCTGATGTGCAACAAATCTTACTGTGCTGAAATTGCTCACAATGTTTCCTCGAAGAATCGGAAAGTCATAGTTAAGAGAGCAGCTCAGAGAGCCATCAAGATTACCAATCCAAACACTAGACTGAGGAGTGAAGAAAATGAGTAAAAATTTGCACATTTTTATTTGTGTTAAATAAACCACCAATGACCAAAAAAAAAAAAAGAACCACCCCTTCTGGTGTTAGAGGTAGTTAGAGAGTATTTCTGAGGAGAGTTTGTTCTGAGGGAAACAGGGAAGGAAGGCAGGGACAGTTAGAAGAGCTGCTGGTATTTGACCTTTGGACAAAAACAGAAGAGACTACACAGCTAATTCTCCTTAGAGTTACAGATTTTGGGTATTGGTTTTACAGAAGAAGACAGCAATACTGTTTGATGAAGAATTGTGAATGACAATTATTCTCAACAATATAATGATCCAAGACAATCCTAAAAGACTAATAATGAAACATACTATCAAGCATGCTATTTTTCATGTTCTTTCATTTTTTCTTTTGTTTTCTTATACAAAATGACTATTACGATAATGTTTTATATAATTGCACATGTATAACACACACATATATACATACATACATACATACACACACACACACACACACACACATATATATATATATATATATATGATTGCTTCCCGACTCAGAGAGGAGAAAAGGGAAGGGAGGGAAAGAGGGATAGAATTTGGAACTCAAAACTTTAAATAAAAAATGTTTATTATAAAAATGTTTTATTGGTATCTTTTGGTTTTTCCATTACCCTTATTTTCAAATATATTTCTCCATTTCTCTTGCCTAGAAAGCCAGTCTTTGTTATAAAGAATTTTTTTTAAAAAAGGAAAATTATTCAGGAGGACCTGAGTTCAAATTTGACCTCAGACACTTGACACTTACTAGCAGTGTGACCCTGGACAAGTCACTTAACCCCAATTGCCTCATCAAAAAATTTTCTAAAAAAAGAAAATTAAAAAACAAATAAAAACCCAGAGTACAGGAAAACTAACCAACCTATCAGTTAAGTCAGACTGTTTATGTAATAGTCCACACCTGTGCCACTCTCCCACCTCTGCATAGAAGACAGTCCTCTTTTCTTTTGGGGTCAAGTTTGATTTTTATATATACTTGGCATTAAATTCCTTTTTTCGGAGGTGGTGTTCTGTGTCCATTTATTTCATTCTAGGTCTCATATATTGTTTTCCTTTTTATAATTCCATCCCTCTACATCAGTTCACAAAGTGGAAAATTTTCAACAGGGAACCTCATCTTGTGAGAAGAGGCAGTCCCTGAGCTGAGCCTGGAAGGAAAAGGATTTCAAGATATGCAGACGGTCTAAGGCCAGAAAGATCCTCAGAAACTTTCTAGTCTAACCCCCGGAGTCATTTAATAAATGAGAAAAATTGAGGGACTTGCTCCAGGTTACAAGTAGAGGGTCAGGATTTGAATCCAGGTCCTCTGACTCCCAGGCCAAAGCTCATCCCACTGTACCATAGGGACAAGAAAGTAATATGTGAAGGTAAGAGAGGAGAGTAAATCAAAAAGCTTCTTGGCATGCAGTTTAGCTATCAGAGTGTAGCAGTCCAATCCAATAAACATTTGAACCATTCATCCTAAGTGCTTCAGACACAATAAATAAAAACAAAGACACCCCTACCTTCAAGGAGATTACAGTCTAAAGGGGGAGAAACACAAAAAGAGGCAGGAAAGCAGGGTGCAGGGGAGAGGAAGACTAGAAAAGGTGGGGAAACTGACAAAGAGGCGGTCACTTTCATGTCTGTTACAAGAATACATGACGCTCCCTGGAATGGAAGAGATTTGGACTGTTGGACTGCCATTGGCTAGGGGTGTGAGGTGGGGAGGACAACTGCCCTAATGCTTGGTGGTATACCACCAAGGACAAACCATGCAAATCATGGAGATACACCATGGCACTGGATCCTCAGACTTATACAGACCTCCTGTTGCTCAGGATTTATTGGTGATCTGGATCAGAGCGATACTAAGTGTGCTTCGACTTGGTTCAGGCCAGAAGAGCCTCACCAGGGCTCCCAAGCAATTCATTTCTCACAGAGACAGAAGGACTGGTGTTGGGCAGGGAGAAAGGGAGAATGCAGCCCTCCTCTTGTTGGCCTTTCTTTTTTTTTGTTTTTGTTTTTGTTTTGTTTTGTTTTAGTGAGGCAATTGGGGTTAAATGACTTGCCCAGGGTCACACAGCTAATAAGTGTTAAGTATTTGAGGCGGGATTTGAACTCAGGTACTCCTGACTCCAAGACCGGTGCTGTATCCACTGCACCACCTAGCTGCCCTTGTTGGCCTTTCTACAGCTTGTCAAGCTTCTTTCTAAACCCCAGAACCAAACATAAAATACTGCAGACATGGTCTGACCAGGGCAGAGTGCTTCAAGATGACTGTCTCCCCAAGCCTGTACACTCTGCCTTCCTTCATGAAGACTGTAATTGCATTCGTTTTCTTGGCTGACATATTATACTGTAGACATTCATTAAGGTTACAGTGCTCTAAACCTCCCCCCCCCCCCCCGCCCACAACAGATGCTTCCAAATGGACTGATCATTTTCTAGCCAAGCATGTGAGCTCACGTATGATAGACTAATCATCAACCCTTCACTATGCTTTGAGCATCTACTTGGTAGGCAGCTTGGTGGAACATCACCGGTCTTGTAGACTCACATTCACAGAACTATAGGGTGACTCAAAGCCTGCTAAGTTTGTAGCCAGACATAATGACATGGGAAAAAGCAGGAGTTTAGATCCAAGGATCTGGAGCCAGCTCTGTCTAGCCTTGTTTTTGTACTTGCCTTTCTTCGGACCATTCGTATTCATAAGAGTCCTAGAGAATTTGGGGGTCCTCAGACCCACCTAACCTTTTGTAGTTTGTTGAAATGTATCTCCCCAAGTGGTTTAGAGCCAGTGTTTTAACCTTTCTGTATCCTGGACCCGTTTGGCAATCTGATGAAATTAAAACAATGTTTTAAATAGTAGGAGGAAATGCTAGCTTTCAACTAGAAGTTAATAAAAATAAAGATGTGATTTTTCCCAGTGAAGTTCACAGAGCCTCTGAAATCTATTTATAGAGCCCTTCTCTGGATTCTTTGGGGAAGGGTTGGTTTTCAGTAGCTAGCATTTGACTAGAATTGACTGGTGTTAAGGAGATTTTCTAACCCTAAGTCAGATGGATTTTTGGTACAAGAACTTTGATCCTGCTGGCAGAAGTATGTTCAAGAGGCAGACTAAGTGCTTTCAGGCTCTAATTAACTGACAAGTCTGTGTTCAAAAGAAGCTGAGCCTCTGAAACTGAGATGCTGGGAACCATCACACCTTGAACCTGATAGAGAGAAAATCAATTTTCCCTCATCAGATAGATGGATTTTGAGGTCTTGCTTTTTCACTTGAAGCTAGATCTAGACTCTGGGTTAAGTAAAAAATGGTGGCATATCTAACTCATCCTCTCTCATCCAGGGGCTAACACCTTAATTAAAGAATCTAACTGGGGGCAGCTAGGTGGCACAGTGGATAAAGTACTGGCCCTGGATTCAGGAGGACCTGAGTTCAAAGCCAGTGTCAGACACTTGACACTTACTAGCTCTGTGACCCCGGACAAGTCACTTAACCCCCATTGCCCCGCAAAAAAAAAAAAAAAAACAACAAAACCCAACAAACCAAAACCCAAGAATCTAACTGATTAGCAATCCAGTGAAACTTACGGAACCCTTCTCAGAATAATGTTTTTAAATAATTGGAGGAAATGCTAAATCTCAATTAAAAATTGATAAAAATCAAAAGATGTAATTGCAGCAGTGAGAACAGCCCAGAAAGAGTAGAGATATGAGATAATGCCCCCAGTCAGGAATAGTGTTAATGCAATACCTTGTGGATAAGAGGTACAGGAGAAGGAGCACCCTGGGAAGAAGGCCCAGAAAAGAACATGATGATATCATCCAAAGACATCAGTGGTCCTGTGGTGTTATAGGTTTAAACTGCCACTCCCCACTGTGCTTTGGCCAAATTTGTCCCCATACCCTTGCACATGTATATGCTGACCTCACTGTTCCATGGCTTGCTTGTCCATGGGTAGCTCCCTATGAACTACCTCCATGGCTAATTTATGGGCAGAAATGGACAGAATCATTCAGGATGGATAGGCATGGTTGTGGTCCATATCATTGAAGGGAACAGCTACATTGATGAGATCTCTGATTCATTGAACATTGAAGGCAATAGGTTTGTGGGGAGGAATATTCCACTGCTACTTTTCTTCCTACTCTATTGAATTAAATCTTTTTCCTTTGAACTTATCACATCCTCTGGCTCATTAATGGAAACAAGCACATTGCTGGACCTATTGACCACAAGGCGTCCATGTTGGTGGGGGCTTATAGACCAAGGTTTGGAACCAGGAGTTGACCCTCAGGGCTTGATTCCTAATCCAGTGTTCTTGTCTCTATTACACATTGATTTCACCTGAAGGTTGAAGGCTTTATGTGCACTTTTAAGTGCCCAGTGCCCTCAACTCTGCTGCCTGGCATTCAGGATACGGGTTGGATGACCCAAATCTGGCCTTAGTTTTCTCCTCTGTAAAATGAGACAGATAATAGCATCTCTGAGGTCCTTTCCAAGTTTAATATTCTGTTATAAGGATACCTTTCCTGGAAGAAATTATTAGAATTCTCCACTCCAGGGTTCTGGGCTGAAGATCATAGAAGTAAACCATCTCCAAATGACCAAACCTAGTGATCTCTAGTGATGAGGGCAGAACCTACACAGAGAACAGAAATCCAGAGGCTGAGCCCAGAGTTTCTGTCTGCTGGCTCTAGGCTCTGAGGAGCATAAATACACAGAGACTATTGCTGGAAGAGGATCCTTGGGGAGCCTGTCTGAGAGAAACTGGAAGGGCTCTGTAGCCAGTGGCCCTGGGAATTCACCCAAGGCAAACATCTCAAGAATGGTTCTCTTGGGGGTGGGGTAGGAAGAAAGCCAAAGAAATTTACATGATAACTTTTATTATATATTTAAAAGGAATAACATGTGCATAATAGATTTGCAGTTCCATGAGTAATCATCTTTTTTATTATACTACATTACGGAAATGCTTGCTTTACTCCATAAATTAGAAATAAAATAAATTAAATTGAAAACAAAAAGAATAGCCCTCACTTTCTATCCCAGCCCACAAATTCTCTGGAGTCTGAGAAGACAGAGCCAAAAAAGGGCTGGATGGGAGACAGGCCCGATGAAGAAATCAGAATATAGAGGCCCTGACCTTGTCTGTTTTCAGCAGATTCTAACACTAACTCTATAATCACAGCTGAGTTACTAAAGCCCCAATTTCCTCATCTGTGAAATGGGAATAATAATAACATGGGCTTTCCTTCCAGGGCTGTTGTAGGGAAAATGCTTTGTAAACCTGAGAGTGCTCTAAAATTTATTATTGGGAAAAGTTTGGTACAGGCAGGATGGACAGGGAAGGCTTCTTAGAAGGGGGTGGAGGGGGACTAAGCTGATACTTGGAGGAAGGGCTGGATTTAAATGATCATACAGGAAGGGGGAAGCCCTGGGAGAAGGAAAAGAATGGGGCCGGAAGTTTCTGAGGATGGAGGCGAGTCCAGTGTTTTTAGAGAGGTAGGTCCATATCAGTGAACAGTGAGAAGGATCAGTCAACAAAAAAACTTGTATTAAAGCATCTACTGTGTCCTAAAAGCTGTGCTCAGTGATGAAGTCTAAAATGAATCCATCTTTTTCCTCAAGGAACTTACATTCTAAGAGGCAACTACTTGTATACACACACAGATACACATATAATTATACAGAATTTACTTTGTATAAATGCTTATAAAATATACATATACATTGTATATACAAAATAGTTTAGGTAGCACAGTGGATAGAACACTGGCCCTGAAGACAGGAGCGCCTGACTTAAAATCTTACCTCAGATACTTATTAGCTGTGTGACCCTGGGCAAGTCACTTAGCCCCAATTGCCTTAAACATACAGGGTCATCTGGAGTAGTCCTGATGTATATCTTGCCAATGGACCCAGATGGCTCTGAAGGAGAGAATGAAGCTGGTGACCTTGCACAGGCCTCCCTCACTTAAATCCAATTCACTGTAAGTCGTGCTATCACCCCAATGTCACGGTCCTCTTTGAGAAAGGACAAACAAAAACAATAACATACATGTGTATTTGTGTATATATACATATATTTGCATATAAATATATACATAAAATATCTATAATTTACTTAAAGTAAATTAAAAGTAATATATTCATTGTTGAGAGCTGGCTGGGGACAGATTTGTGAAGGGCCTTGAAGGTCAGGTTAAGGAAGATGGCTTTTAATCATTAAATATTTACTGACTGCTTCTTGTACATAATATATTTACTCTGTGCAAAGGAACAAGCCTTCGGGATACTGGATAAAGGGGGAAGTAGCGATGTGGACAGCGCTCTTGACCCAAGGTGTTCCTAAAAACCTTGATGCTTCCAGAAAGAGAATTCAGACTCAATGAGGCATTTCTCATAATTTAATGAGATCACAACAGCTCACATTTCTTTTTTTTTCTTTTTTTTCTTTTTGAGGCAATTGGGGTTAAGTGACTTGCCCAGGGTCACACAGCTAGTAAGTGTCAAGTGTCTGAGGCTGGATTTGAACTTAGGTCCTCCTGAATCCAGGGCCGGTGCTCTATCCACTGAGCCACCTAGTTGCCCCAACAGCTCACCTTTCTAAGGCTGCTTCTCTCAGCAACCTTGTTTGGTTGGGTATTAATCCTCTTTACAGATGGGAATACTGAGGCTGTCCTCTCTTTTCTAAATCACTTCACAGGTCAGACTTGCCAGGTCCTATTCTCTAAGTTCTTTCTTGGGTTTCTCCATTTTGGGGATGGCCCAGGCTGTCCAGGCTGTGTTTCTGACTCTCTGGACTTCCCACCATACCCCTGAAGGGTACCTGCTCCCATCTCCTCTTCATCTTCCCTTTATGTATTGCCTTGACACATTAGAACATAAGTGCCCTGCAGGCAGGAGCTACCTTTTTTTTTTTCCTTTGGCTTGTATCTGTATCCCTGGCACGTAGCGCAGTGCCTGGTACATGCTGTAGTAGGGTTTAAAAATACTTCCTGCCTCCCTGACTATTGGGAAATGAAAAGAAGGGAGATGTTTTCTTGACTTTTGGTCCATGGTGCCTCTGCAGCTTCCCAGGGCACAATAGAATTGAGAGGTCATTGACTTCTAGTCTGTTTGTTCAGCCACAATCACATTTTCCTGTGTAGCCAACTGGGAGGTAGAAAGCCCGCACTGAATTTTACATCCAGAAATCTGGCTTAAGATCCTGGCCCAGCTACCTATTTCTTGCCTTCCAGCCAAGTGACTTCTCTCTGGGTCTGTTTCAAAGGATTACAGATTTAGAGCTGGGAGAGACCTTTGGGGTCATCTTATCTAAGACCCTCATTTTTGTGTGTGAGGCAATTGGGGTTAAGTGACTTGCCCAGGGTCACACAGCTAGTAAGTGTCAAGTGTCTGAGGCCAGATTTGAGCTCAGGTCCTCCTGACTACAGGCCCAGTGCTCTATCCACTGTGCCACCTAGCTGCCCTAAGCCCCTCATTTTACTAAAGAAGAAACTGAATCACGGAGTGGTGGATTAAGTGACTCAGGGCCATAATGATGACAGAGTCAGGATCTTATCTAGGGTCCCATGAGTCCAAGTTCATCAAGAAAGTTCTGAGCTCTTTCCCTTGCAACAGAGGCATTGTTCCCTAACACACTGGCTGAGTATGTAACATAAGGCCCTAGAAAGAACCTAGAAATGGTACCCAGGAGACCCTGGCCTTGGCTCCACCCCTCTCTGTGTGCCTTTGGGTGTCAAAGCTCATTGTGTCATGTTTATGTCAGTGGTTCCTGGTGACAGGAAGCAGGACCTACATGGAGAACAGAAATCCACAGGCTATCGATGACCTCATTCTGGTCCAGTCTACCCCAGTAGGCTCCAGGCACTAAGGAGAGATGGGAAAAGCTTTGCTAAATAGGCCTTGTTCCCCAGATAGAATACTCTGAGAACAGAGTGCCTGCCTGGGAGAAAGTGGAAGGAGTCTGGTGCCAGCAGCCCCAGCAATTCACCCAGGCCAAACATCTTCTCAAGGCTCTCTCAGGTGCTGTCTTTACCCCCAAACTCTCTGGAGTCTGAGAGAGCAACTCCCACAAAAGTCTGGATTTGGACAGGGTCTTCATTAAGCTAAGTGATAAATCCTCCCCCTACTAGGTTTATGACCCTGGACAAGTCATTTTCTCAGCCAAAAAATAGGGATAATAATATCAACCCTATCTTTTATGGTTGTTGTTAGATGATACATTTCAATTTGGAGGTGGGGGGGAAGCACTCAGGGTTAAGTGACTTATTCAGGGTCGCACAGTGTTTCTGAGGTCAGATTTGAACTCAGGTCCTCCTGACTCCAAGGCTGGTGCTCCATCCCCTACATCACATAGCTGCCCCAATCCTTTATAACTCTTTAAAAAAATAATAAAAAATTTTCTTTATAGTTTTGAGTTCCAAATTTTATCCTTCCCTCCCTCCTCTTTCCCCTCCCTGAGATGGTAAGCAATAAGACATGGGTTATATATGTGCAATTGTGTAAAACATTACCATCTTTATCATTCAAAGCATTTTATTAATGCGAGCCATTATGAAGAAACTCTTACTTTGCCTGTTTTCAAAAGGAAGAAGGCTAGACCCGGAGTCAACAGAAATTGGTCTCCATCACGTACTATCCAAAAGACAGGAAAGTCATGTAACGATTAGAATGAGGCCACCTGCCAATCGTTACAGTCACTTTGTCTGATCTTCTGTTTCCTCATCTGTAAAATGGAAATAATGATATCTGGACTACAGAACACTTTCTTTTCACAATCACTGCTAGGGAAGTGATTTTGTAAAGCTTCATCTTGCTCACTCCCCCTCCTCTTCCTCCTTATTCTCCTGTAGACTTAGAACATGATACAGTAGAAAAGCCTTTGGGTTCAGATCCTACCTCAGATACTTAGTATTGGTGTGACCTTGGGCAAGTCACTTAACTCCCCTGGGTCTCAGTGTTCTCATCTTTAAAATTAGGGAGGTAGCCTAGAGGTCTCTCAGGAGAATCTTGTTCCCTACATAAGGATGAGTTAGTTCCCGAAGGGCAAGGACTGTGAGGCCTGTATCACCCTATGGTGTTGAACAGGTACAACAATAACAATAATCCCAGAGTCCTTTGCAATTTCTGGGGGGCTTCTGCATTCACAACCAATCAACAACAATAATAGCTAACACTTTAAAGCCTGCAAAGTGCTTTAGGTCTGGTATGTTGTCTCATTTGATCCTCACAACAACCCTGAAAGGCAGGTGCTATTATTTCCCCATTTTTACAGATGAAGAAACTTAGACTGAGAAGGATCAAATGACTTGCCCAGGGTCACACAGCTCCTAAGTGCTGGGGCAGGATTTAACTTCCTGGCTCCACGTCATTGCTCTATCCATTGGGCCACCTTGTTGCAAATATTTATTTAGAACTTACTACGTGCCAGATATTGGAAGACAAAGGGAATTCAGAGAAAGACAAACACAAAAACAGTCCCTGCCCTCCAGGAGTATATTCTAATGGGGGAGACACCCTACATGCATAGGAACATATAGGATAAACACACGGAAGAAGAAAGGTCACCTTCAAGCCTGAGAACAGCCCTGAGAGGGCATCATTGACACTCGACAGTCACTGAGGCCCTGGGAGGGGAAGGGACTTGTCTAAGGTCACAAGGCTAGGATGTCCCAGGGCGAAAACCAGGGTCTATTTCTTACAATGTATTTTTAGCTCCTCTCTTTTGTTGTGACTTGATGTGACTGACCCAGAGTTGTGGGAACTTTAATGTTGGAGTGTGTAAGTGCTTCAGATGGCCAGGATCCTGTGACCCTAGCTGCTGGAACAGCGCTAGAGGGCACTGATCAGGCAAGTCCGGTCATTGCAGCCTTTCCCTGGCAGTCCATGAGCCAGCTCTGGGAGTTTTCAGTGGCGGTTCCTAGTGCCTGCAATGCTTTCCTTCTTCATCTCCACCTCCTGGCTAGCTCCTCAGTTAAAATCCCACCATCTGCCAGCAGCTGTTTCTATTTCCCCTTAATCCTAGCGCCTTTCCTCCAGTGTACCCCAAATAGAGCTTGTTTGTACATAGCTATTTGCCTATTGTCTTCCCCATTAGACTATAAGCTCCTTGAAGGCAGGCTCTTCTCTGTGTTCTTTGTATGCTTAGTACAGTGCTGGGAATAGAGTGGGTTGTTAACAAATGCTCCTTTACTTGACTTGACTCTGTGTGGTGGGTTTGGGATCATTGATTAGATCTCTGACTATCTAACCTCCCCTTCCTCTTGGCTCTCTAGGCAATGGAAGTCTCATGGGCCAGTGTTCCCATCACCGGAGAAAGAGAATGTGCCCCTCTTTCAGAGAACTCAGAGACCCGGGCACCTCCCACCGGGACTCTCTTCCACTGCCTCAGCCTGGCTGACTTTCAAAGCCCCAGCAAGTACACCAGCACTTAATGACCTCACTGCCCTTTGATAGGAAGGGTGCATGATAAGTATTTCAATTAAAGCCCTATTAGTGTTTTATCCAAGTCTGTAACAAAAACTAATAGGATCTGACAGCCAACAAGGCAGAGAAGGAAGAGGTTCCTGGCAAAGAACAATGAGATGAAATTTGATGGCAATAAATTTGAGCTCAGAGTCACAGACTCATGGAATGAGAGAGTTGGAAGAGACAGCACAGGCAAAGCTCCCTACCATAATCTACCTGACAAATCCAGGAGGGATCCCTGCCATGATGTACCAGATGAGAGCCTGGAGCTTCTGCTTGAAGTCCTCCAAGGAAGGGACACCCACTGCGTTCCAAAGTAGCCCCTTTCTTTGGACTTTGGGTCAGCTCTATAATTGCTAAGTTCTAACCCCAATCTCTTTCTTTGTCATTTTTACCCATAACTTCTGCTTCTACCATCTGCTGACAAACAGAACAGATCTTACCCCGGTCCTTCCAATGTCCAAGATAGCTCTCGTATGCCCCTCCCCACCCCCCAGTCTTCTTCAGTCTAAGCATCCCTAATTCTTCAACCAGTCCTCATATGCCTTGGACTAAAGGTCTTTCACCATCCTGGCTGTCCTCACCAGCGTCCTAATGCTCACAACTGAACACAACCCTCTCCATAAGGGCTGAGAAGGGTGGGGTACAATGGGACTTTTTGTTGTTGTTCATTCATGTCCAGCTCTTTGCAGCCCCATTTTGGGGTTTTCTTGGCATAGATACTGGAGTGGTTTGCCATCTCCTTCTCTAGACCATTTTACAGATGGGGAAACTGAGGCAAACGGGGTTAAATGACTTGCCCAGGGTCACATAGCTAGTAAACATCTAAAGTAGGATTTGAACTCATGAAGATGAGTCTTCCTGATTCCAAGCCCAGCACTCTATGGCACCCACCTAGGTGATGGGACCATCACCTCTCTAATAGGACCTTCTTAACATAGGCCAAGATTGCCTTGCCCCATCGCTAGAAGTTATGCGATCATAGAACAGCAGCTCAAAAGCAAGAAAGGACCTTAGAGGCCTTATAGTTTAATGGTGTTGTTGGACAACCCTATAGGTCACTCCCCTACTTCGTAGGTCGCAGTGCCTCTCTCTAAACCATTGACCAAAACCTCTGTTTGCTATAACTGGGCTCCCATTCACTGTCAAGGTATTATTAGGAGATCCCCTATTTTCCAGAACTAGAGAACAAGCAAGCTGTGTCCTGAACTTGACGTAGCAGCAATCCTTTGTGCTCCCCCTCTGGATGATCTTACCCTGAGCAAAATCACACAATTATTGTATTGCTTTGACCAGCACCAGGTATTCTCTGAGCTTGGACAAGCACTGGACAAGTTCAGACAAGTGCCCATGCTCCTGTCATGAGGGCTTGCTATGAATCAAATTTGGCTCATTGTTGCTGTTCTCTCTCATGGTCAGGTCTACACCTCACTGCATAGCCATTGGTATAAGTACCAAGATCTCCCCGCACTGCCTCCAGCTTCTCCACTAAGGGCAGGTCCAGCACATGTGTCCATAGACCCTCCTTGCTTGCAAGCTGTTTCCCTCACTTTGAAATTAAGCTTCTGTTTGCTTCCTGACTCTCCTGTCTCTGGCCTCCATCTGCAGGTTAGAGGCTGTTTGTGTCCAGTTTGACACGACCTTCTTTCCCTACCTCTTCCATATTACATTCTGCCAAGCTAACTGACCTTGCTGCTCCTTCCTGGGCATTCTGTTCCCTAATCGCTACAATCTGACCCAGGCTGTCCCTGCTGTGTGGAATGCTCTGCCCCCAGAATCCATAACTCCCGCTGAAGGACACCTTTCTCGATGCTAATGACTCTGCCCCCACCTCTCCCAAGGCTTACTTTGTTCTTAATATATTTATCCCCCAATGGAAAGTAAGCACCTTGAGGCCAGGGGCTGTTTCCTATTTGTCTCTGAATCCTGAGTAGCTCGAATGGAATAAGTGCTTTAAAAATGCTTGTTGATTGAGCCTGACTTGGAGTCAGCTTGATCTGAGGTTGCAGAGTTCTGTTCAGCCTGAGGAGTCCTATATGTTAGTGGACAAAGACAAAGACAGAGGCAGAGAAAGAGAGAAAGTCAGAGAAAGAAAGAGACAGAGACAGAGACAGAGGCAGAGGCAGAGAAAGAGAGAAAGTCAGAGACAGACAGACAGACAGAGACAGACAGACAGAGACAGAGGCAGAGAAAGAAAGTCAGACAGAGACAGAGACAGACAGAGACAGAGGCAGAGAAAGAGAGAAAGTCAGAGAGAGAGAGAGACAGACAGACAGACAGAGAGACACAGAGACAGACAGAGACAGAGGCAGAGAAAGAGAGAAAGTCAGAGAGAGAGACAGAGAGACAGACAGAGACAGACTGAGATAGACAGAGACAGACAGAGACAGAGGCAGAGAAAGAGAGAAAGTCAGAGAGAGAGAGAGACAGACAGAGAGACAGACTGAGACAGACAGAGACAGAGACAGAGGCAGAGAAAGAGAGAAAGTCAGAGAGAGAGAGAGACAGACAGAGAGAGAGAGAGACAGAGACAGACAAAGACAGATACAAAGAAACAGAGATAGGCAGAGAGACAGACAGAGACAGAGAAACAAAGACAGAGAATGATTAGAAGGCCCACTTGTCCCCGGCTCAGCTCTGCCTGGGGATGGATAACTCTCTGCCTGAACAATTAAGCTCTCTCCTCTCATCTCTCCTTGGCTGGGACGCTCTCCAAACCCACCCCATGAGATCGGAGCATTGGCTCAGGCTGGGGTGGGATAGTTGGCTATTTAGTGTGAGAACATTTAGGTTGCTCCTGGGGGTTAAGGGACAGCACGTGGCTGGTGGGGCAGTAAATCCAGCAGGAAGACTATAAATGCCTACTCTGAGGACACATACACGGCCCCTGCCAGGGAGCCCTGGGCAGACATTGGGCTATTAAATGCTGCCATCAAAACAGTTTTATGTGGCTGTGAAGGGGACAAGGGGGGATGTCTGGCAAGATTTATTACATTAGCCAGAGAGCTGAAGGCTCTGGGCAGGCCCAGGGCTCTAGCAGGTGCTAATGCCCAACCTGGAAGGACCTTGGACCATGGAGGCTGGCTCAGGGAGCTGCCAGTTTGGGCCAGGACCACCCTATCCCAACATACGTTTCCAGACTCTTCCCCAATACTTTTCCCTCTGTTTTTCTCTACCTGTTTAGAGGCAACTTGATAGGGGACAGAGAGCTGGCCCTGAAGCCAGAAAGTTCTGGGTTCTAATCTTACCTCTGACAAATCCCAAATGTGTGACTACATGCAAATCCTTTAACCTTTAACCTCACTGGTCCTCTAAGCAACCCTCTAAGATTCAAAGGTGGTAATCTGCACCAGTGCCAATGAAACCACAAGTCCCTACTTACTACCTACATGACTCTGACTCGTGAAAATCATTTGCTCTTAGTTTTCCCTTTTGTAAAATTAGAGGACTGGATGATGACCCCCAATGTCCCTTTTAACTCTAAATTCAAGGATCCTATAAACAGAATTCTTTTCAGAACCTGAACCCCACAGGGGGAAAAAGCAGAAGATAAAAATGAGAGAAAAAAGCAGCTGACATCTGGAGAGAGAATGACTTCTCAGGTTTCCTCTGGGCAGGAGCTTGGGGTGAGGGGAGGAAGGGCACAATCTCATCACTTCCAGCTTCCAAGCAGGTGCCCAGGGCTCTGGTTCCCTGAGCTGAGGCCCTAGCTTGGTCAGGAAACACTACCCTGGACCTGTGAACAGCAGGGAAGCCAGGAGGGTCTGGGCTCCTTGGCAGGGGCACGGGAGCCAACCTTCTGCTGGGGATCTTACATGAGCCTGAGCTGATGAGGCAGGGCTGGGAGGTGAGCCAGCTTTGCTCAGAACAGAACGCCAAACAAATAGCACAGTGAGTCTGAACTCTTGGCTCTGAGGTACTTGGATGCCCCTAGAGAAGACCGTAGAAGGGATGAGAGGGTCAGCAAGACCCATAGGGACAAGGGTGCCAGGCCGGCTTATGCAGCCTCCACCACTGCTCTCTAGGAGAAGGTTACAAGGAGCAGAAAGGGGGTCCCCGGGGAGCCATCTCATTTGATTGAGATGGAGGTGGTAACAGTGTTAGTGATAATGATGACGGTGGCCGTGGCCATCCATGGTGGCAACTACCACCTCTCACTCTGGACACCGTGCTTTTAGTTTGCAAACTAGATTAGCCTTCTCTTTTCTTGGTTTCCAAAAAAGCCTGCCCTGCTGTGCATCACAGACGATTTCATTCCTCTTCTGAGCCCATGTCTTTGTCTTTAGTTACTTGAGCTTCTAGAAGCTCATCTCAGAGGGCCTGCCTTGCTTTTGCAGGTCCGGATATCAGGGACACCCTTCTGCCCTCCTCATCTCTAGGACACATCAGACTTTTTAGACTTTCTCTTGGAAATGGGATGGCTTGCACTGAGACATCTGCCCTCTCTCACTTCACACTTCTGCTCATTGGTTGCCTCTGGCAGTAGGCGTCATGTGTTGCCAGAGGAGAAACCGCTGGCATTAATGGGTCACCTGTCTGCCTCATCACGGCAGAGATGAGAACACAGATTCTAAAGCCTTTGAGAGTGGACCCCTAACTCTGACAGGCCCCACCAAGCTGGACATTCTCTGAGTAGAGGTGCCAAGTTTTGGCTGTCCCAAGACCACACTCCCTAAGTGTGGAAGCAACTCCACCAAAGGGGAAACCAGGTGACACAGTAGCAGGCATGCTGGCCCTAGAGCCAGGAAAGACCTGGGTTCAAATGCTGCCTCTGCTATGTGCTGGTCATCTTGTGCATGTTGTTTTAAGCCCTCAGAGTTTCAGTTTTCTTACCTTTAAAATGGGTATGATAATATCTATAGTATTTTCCTCCTAGGGTTGGTGTGAGGGATCAAATGGAATCAGTGGGAATTGCTTAGCCAAACCCTTTCAGAACCCATAGACATGGCTCTGACCCTACGTAGTCACCGAAGCTAAGAGCCTTGGGTTGTACGAGAAGCAACGTGCAAAGAGCTGGATTTGGAGTCAGAGGACATGGGTGCGAATTCTGGTTCGGCCCCTTACCTATAAAATGAAAGGGCTGGACTTGATGCCTTCCAGCTCTCAGACTAAGCACTTCCGCCCCACGACTCCCTCTGCCTAGTAACAGCTAATGTTTCTAGCACACCTTAAGGTGTGCAAAGCCCTTTCCATGTGTTATCTCACTGTATCCTCACAACATCTGTGAGGTAGGTGCTATGATGATACCCATTTGACAGATGAGGCAACTAAGGCAGAGAGAGGTGATGTCATTTGTCCTGGGTCACACAGCTAGGAAGTGTCTGAAACAGAATTAGTTCTTCCTGATTTCAAGTCTAACTTTCTATTCATTCTGCTCCCTAGCTGCCTCTTTCCATCCGATGGAGAAAGAAACCTAGGACTAGAGAGGGCAGGTGACTTCCTATAGGCTCACTTGGAGAATCAGGGGGCCATAACCAGCATGTAACCCTTAGCTCCCAGTTGTTCACTTATTTTTTTTCAGTCGTGTCCAACTCTTCCTAACCCCGTTTGGGGTTTTCTTGGCAAGAATACTGGAGTGGTTTGCCATTTCCTTCTCCAGCTCATTTTACATATGAGGAAACTGAGGCAAACAAGGTGAAGTGACTTGCCCAGGGTCACACAGCTAGGCAGTGTCTGAGGCCATATTTGAACTCAGGTCGTTCTGACTCCAGTGGGGCACTCTATCCACGGCACCACCTTGCTACTCTAACTGAAGTTGAGCTCCCAGACCCAAGGTCTTTCCAGTCTCCGTACCCTTCCCTCCCTGAGCCTCTACCTGGAACTTCTCCTCTGTGGCACCAGACAGAGGAAGCAGATGTGGACCTCCGTGTCTCATCTGCAGGCTCCAGAAAACTCCAAAGCCCTAGGGCTGTCCTCCCTCTTCCCCAGCGGCTCCATCCCGCGCCTACTTCTTCTGCCCATCTGTCTCTGCCTCATTTCCCTGCGGGGCCCTCAAGGGACCTGGGCTGTAGCAGAAGGTAGACAGGCAGCTCCATTCCCGGGGGCCCGGCTTGGGAACCAACATCCCCATCATACATTCAGCTGAACTGGGTGGGTCGGAAGACCTGGGCAGAGGGTTATGCCCTTATCTCTTACCTTTGGGATTCAGAAGCAGCATCAGAAATGGGGGAAAGTGGTTTATTCAGTCCCATGGGGCTGAAGTGATGAGACTTCATCTGAAGATTTCTGAAACCAGCCCATCCGATCTTAGATCTACAGCTGCAAAGGACCTCCCCGGCCGTGGAGTTCATCTCCTCATTTTACAGATGAGGAAACTGAGGCCCAATGGTTCAGGGACTTGTCCGAGGTCATAGAGGCAAGGTGAGACTGACCACAGAGCGCATGCCCTTTGCCCTGGACCATCTAGAAGAACCCGCCATTCAGAGATCAGATGAAAGAACTAGAAACGCTAGGAGAGTGAAGAGAAGATGTGGCTAGGGGTGGCTAGGGGTGGGAAGGTGAGACAAGCTCTGTCTCCAGCTATTAGGAGATTGGAAAGAGGAAGGATTTGACTTGAATGTTCTGCTTGAGTGGGTGTTACAGAGAGGCAGGTTTGCCTTGATACACACACACACACACACACACACACACACACATGCATAATGCGTGTGTATGTGTGTATAATGTATATATGTGTGTGTGTATGTATATACACACATGTACATATATATCATATAATTTTGAGGGGGGTCAGTGAGGGCTAAGTGATTTGCCCAGGGTCACACAGCTAGTATATGTCAAGTGTCTGAGGCTGAATTTGAACTCAGGTCCTCCTGAATCCAGGGCTGGTGCTTTATCCACTGCACCACCTAGCTGCCCCCTACATATATATATAGGTTGGAGAAACTGAAGTTGGAGAAAGCAAGGAGGCCGGGGGGACGCTGGAACACTAGGAGAACGCTAGAAAAAGGTCCATTGGTACGCAGGAGGAGGCTAAAAATGTTCCAGGCGCAGCAGGTGGAAAGAGATGCGCTGGACCTCAGTCAGGTTGTACATTTTATTTCCCTGTATTTTTATGTTTAAATTGTATCTCATAAATAAACTCTGCTTTGATTATTTAGTTAAGAGGCTTCTTAATCTTTTGCTTATCAATTTGGGAGCAGTGTGAGGAAATTTTTAAATGGCCCATATTAAATTAATAGCAGTCAGATAACCAGTCAACAGTCCCAGATTAAGTACCCCAGTCAGATTAGGCCCCCCAAATTAGGCCAGTAAGTCAAAATTTTTCTACATTTGAATGGCAACCCAGATAGGACTTGCGGCCCAATTATAATTTTTCTAAACCTATAATTTTTCATGTAAGTACAGTTATATAATTTTTCAGATTAGCTAGTTAATATATTTTTTTTACATTTCTAATAGTGCTTCCTCAAAAAAGAATGGGATGCCTTGTGTGGAAGTGAGTTCCCCATCACTGGAAGTAAACAAGTAGAAGCTAGTTGCCCCCTTGTCAGGGCTGTACTAGGGAGATTCCTTTTCTGGCCTGGGTAGATGTCTAAGGGCCCTCCCAGCTCTGAGATTCGGTGCTTCTGCTCAGCTCTGCTAATTTTATCTTTCTTTCTCCAACCACCACCCAGCTCTGCCCTGGGCGAGGGAGCTCAGCTGGAGAGGATGCTTGGTGTGTCAGGGTTTCCAAATAAGAAGGGCCCTGCAGGGGTGGCTTCTGATTCAGGTACAGCCTCACAGCTAACTGACATTTGCTTCAAAGGCCATCTGCTGTCTTCTCTCTGTTCCCTGGCCTGGGAGCCAGCGGGAGAATCAGCAGCAAAGCTTCCTGTAAGCCTGGAAGGAGACCCTGGCCTCACTGTCAGCTCCTTTTAGATGTGGAAAGTTCTGGTAAGGGAGTCAGGTGTTCTGGGGCTCCGGTCCTGAATCTGCCATGAACTCATAGCGTGATCTTTGGCAAATGTCTGCCCTGCTCTGGGCCTCAGTTTCCCCATTTGATAGAGGAATGGCTTGGACCAGATGCCTTGAAGGGCCCTTCCAGCTCTCACATTCTTGTTTTTAAATTTCAAGTTTCCTTCCACCCAGTTCTGATATTTTATGACATTATGATAACCTTTTGTTTAGGTCAGATTGTTTCTCATTCTCATTGCCTTGGCTCTTTCTGCTTCTGCATTTTTCTTTACCTTGAATTACTGTTTTCCCTTCTTCTCAACCAATTAGATCCTACTGACTATTCAAGGTTCACTCCTGACTTTGGGCAGCCTCTCTGGGCTTCAGCTATAAAGTGAGGGGGTTAGACCAGCCAGCCTCTGACATCTCTTCTGCCTCTATATTGATTATTCTTCGATGTTGGTGATTATAAAACCCAGAGCAGGAAAGGGCTAGAGCATTGTCTCTCTTTTTAAATTTTTTTAAAATTAAAAAAAAAGTTTTTTTCAGGGCAATGAGGGTTAAATGACTTGCCCAGGGTCACACAGCTAGTAAGTGTCAAGTGTCTGAGGCTAGATTTGAACTCAGGTCCTCCTGAATCCAGGGCCAGTGCTTTATCCACTGTGCCACCTAGCTGCCCCAGAGAAGTGCCTCTCACCAGATGCCTTTGGTTGTAGAAGTCAAACCAGATGAACCAAGAGAAGGCGAGAGGCTGACTGCAGCCTTCGAGATGGGCCACCAGTTTGGGCTCCACAATTATAGACAACAAAGAAGCTTTGGTCTGCCACATGGAGAAGGCTGGAACCAGCTACAGAGTGTCTACAAACGCTCTAAAGTCTGTTCCACGTCCACCCCACTCTTCAGGAAGCAGGCTCCCAGCCTGTTCCCCATGAGGACCATAGGTGCTAAGTGCTACATGTTACACAGGAATGAGGTCAAGTAGCATAGGGAGAGTGAAAGGGGATTGAGGCAACAGGCTACGAGAAACCCAAGGACGCAGAGATCTCATTCAGGAAAGATTTCATGGAGGTTGGAGAATCTGACCTGGGCCTTGGAAGGAAAGAAGGATTTCAACAAAGGAGAATAAGGGAAGATAAATAAGACAGAGTCTTTGCCCTTGTGGAAAGGAAAGAAGGGAAGGAAGGAGGGAGGGAGGGAAGGCAGGAAAGGAGGAAGGAATCACAACCCACCCTTCTTTTTTTTGTTTGTTTTTTGGGGTTTTTTTGAGACAATTGGGGTTAAGTGACTTGCCCAAGGTCACACAGATAGTAAGTGTTAAGTGTCTGAGGCTGGATTTGAACTCAGGTACTATAGACTCCAGGGCTGGTGCTCTATCCACTGTGGCACCTAGCCGCCCCCACAACCCACCCTTCTTATGTAGGCAACTGATGATAATAACCCATTGTGGAGACTGGGAATTGATCACAGAGGGAATTGATCACAGAGGGAATTGATCTGCTATAAGCTTCCTACCTTCTACTTATTGAGAAAGAAAGAACTTAACAGGGCACTTTTTTTTTTGTAACTTTTTTTTTTTTTTGGTGAGGCATTTGGGGTTAAGTGACTTGCCCAGGGTCACACAGCTAGTAAGTGTCAAGTGACTGAGGCCAGATTTGAACTCAGGTTTTCCTGAATCCAGGGCCAATGCTTTATCCACTGTGCCACCTAGCTGCCCCCTAACAGGGCACTTCTGAACTGAAGGCCTCCTTTCCCTCAATAAGCTTTCTCTAGTTTCAGGGTTAACAGGGTTTTTCTTTTCTTTCTTTCTTTCTTTTTTTTTGGGGGGGGGTGAGGCAATTGGGGTTAAGTGACTTGCCCAGGGTCACACAGCTAGTAAGTATTAAGTGTCTGAGGCCAGATCTGAACTCAGGTCCTCCTGAATTCAGGGCTGGTGCTCTACCCACTGCACCACCTAGCTTCCCCAGGGTTTTTCTTTTTAAAAAAATAGTATTTTATTTACTTTTTCCAATTACATGTAAAGATAGTTTTCAACATTCATTTTTGTAAGATTTTGAGCTCCAAATTTTTCTCCCTCCCTCCATTCCTTCCTCTCTCCCAAAGCCATCAAGCAATCTAATATAGGTTATACATTACAATCATGTTAAACATATTTCCACATTAATCATGTTGTGAGAGAAGAATCAGAATAAAAGGAAAAACACAAGAAAGAAGAAACAAAAACAAAAAAAACCCCAACAAAAGTGAAAATAGTATACTTTACTCTGCATTTAGACTCCATAGTTGTTTTTTTTTTTTTTCTGAGCATTTTCCATCCTGAGGCCTTTGGAATTGTCTTGGATCATTGTATTGCTGAGAAGAGTTAAGTCTATCACAGTTGATCATCATACAGTAGTGCTATTACTGTGTACAAAGTTCTCTTAGTTCTACTTACTTCACTCAGCATCAATTCATCAATTCATGTAGGTCTTTGCAGGTTTTTCTGAAATCCACCTGCTTGTCATTTCTTACAGCATAGTAATATTGCATTACATTCATATACCACAACTTGTTTAGCTATTCCAATTCTTTGCCACCAGCTAAAATTTTTTTATACATGTGGGTCCTTTTCCCTTTTTAATGATCTCTTTGGGATATAGACCTAGTAGTGGTATTGCTGGGTCAAAGGGTACGTACAGTTTTGGGGGTGTTTTTTTGTTTGTTTGTTTTTGTTTGTTTTGTTTTGGGTTTTTTTGGCGGGGCAATGGGGATTAAGTGACTTGCCCAGGGTCACACAGCTAGTAAGTGTCAAGTGTCTGAGGCCAGATTTGAACTCAGGTCCTCCTGAATCCAGGGCCAGGGCTTTATCCACTGTGCCACCTAGCTGTCCATATGTACAGTTGTATAGCTTTTGGGGCATAGTTCCAAATTGCTCTCCAGAATGGTTAGATCAGTTCACAACTCTACCAATAATGCATCAGTGTTCCAATTTTCTCACATCTTCAACATTTATCATTTTCCTTTTTTTGTCATATTAGCCAATTGGATAGCTTTGAGGTGATGCCTCAGAGTTGTTTTAATTTGCAATTCTTTAATCAGTAGTGATTGAGAACATTTTTTCATATGGCTGAATATAGCTTTAATTTCTTCACCTGAAAACTGCCTTTAACAGGTTTTTTTCAACAATATCTTCCTCCCTCTCCCTCATTTCTTTCTTTCTTTCTTCCTTCCTTCCTTCCTTCCTTCCTTCCTTCCTTCCTTCCTTCCTTCCTTCCTTTCTTTCTTTCTTTCTTTCTTTCTTTCTTTCTTTCTTTCTTTCTTTCTTTCTTTCTTTCTTTCTTTCTTTCTTTCTTTCTTTCTTTCTTTCTTCCTTCCTTCCTTCCTTCCTTCCTTCCTTCCTTCCTTCCTTCCTTCCTTCCTTCCTTCCTTCCTTCTTTCTCTCCCTCCCTCCTTCCTTTCTTTGCATTTTCCAATAGCTTATTAGGACGTTAACACTCTAATACAGCTTTGTTTGTCCCTTCTTCCTAGAATGCTTAGCCTCTAGGGGGTGGGAACCAGACAGGAAGACATCAGAGGCTGAAGGGGAAGGTGGAACAGAAGAGACAGACAGAGACCGAGACAGAGGGAGACACAGAGAAAGAGAGAGACAGAGACAGAGAAAGAGAAACAGACATAGAGAAACATAGCTATGGCCTTGCACCCTTGGGCACACACCCCTCCCTGGAGCTGAGGTGAAGTGGTTAGTAATCTCTCCTATGTCTGTGACATTCCAGAAAAACCCAGGGGAGCTTCATTCCCACCTAGTCAAGCCAGATGAATGCCCACAGTTCCTGACCTTACTTCCTGCACTGTCCTTGCAGGAAGAAACAGCTCCTGGGCCACCTAAGCCTTCAGTGGCACAAGGCACTTTGCAGCCCAGTTGAGAAGCAGCCCTGAGAGCAATGTTCGTGCTCTACTCTCCTATGCCACCACTTTAGTTTACATTGAGATTTGTTTTCAGCTGGAGTTCCAAGCTGGAGTCAGCTCATCTAGAATCTCTTGAGAGCCGGTTGCTACATTTTCAGTGAGCATTTTACACATCAGAAATCAGTGAAGCAACAAATCAGGTCTTGGTTTATTGTTTTGTCGATTGTCTAGAGTTAAGAAAGTGGTGGAAATAATGCTGATAATGCAGATTAAATTTAAAAGCGTTAAAAAAAGGGACAGCTAGGTGGTGCAGTGGATAGAGCATCGGCCCTGGAGTCAGGAGTATCTGAGTTCAAATCCGGCCTCAGACACAAGTCACTTAACCCCAACTGCCTGCATTAAAGCATTGAAAAATGAAATAAAGTAATAAATTCAAAAGCATGTCCTATATTCATTTGTTTAGGTGAGCTGAGTGTTAAACATTCACTGATATCCCCCCACCATTCTAAGATAGTACTTTTATCAGAATATCCCGGACCTCCAGTCCTCCTGGTCATTTTATTGTTTGAGTGGGGGAGAGGAGAAGGAGCACTTTGACCTTGACAGTGACTGTGTCCACTGCAATTTAAAAAATATTACTCTCCCTTATTTTCCTCTAAATTAAAAAAAATTTTTGCTTTAAGATACAAAATGAGGTCACTGTGATTTTTTAGGTCCACCTCTAAAAAGGAGTTTCCAGGAGGTCAGGGCTGAGTCAAAGTATACAATATAGAATTCAAACCAGGTAATCTCAAGGGATGATAGGAAAGTAGTCCTGAATGTCAGTCAGTCAGTCAGTCAGTCAATAAACATGTATTAAGTGCCTATTGTATGCCAAGCACTGAGGATACAAAAAAAGGCAAAAGACAGTCCCTGCCCTCAAGAAGCTCATAGTCTAATGGAGGAGACACAATGAAAATAACTATACACAAACAAGCTATGTACAGGTTAAATTTGTGATAAATGCAGGGAAGGCACTAGAAGACTCCTCTCTGCATTTGTTGCTCTGCCTTGTTTCAGCTCCTTGGGACAAGATGCCTCTCCCTCGTTACCTCTAAACTCACCCCCAGGATGCTAACCTAAGCCTTGATTAATACACCTCCCTCAGCATCTCCTCCTCTCTGATTGGGCTTGAGGGAGGAATACCAAACTCCTCCCAATGCCTTCCTTTATTAAGGGCAGAAACTGGATGCAGCTCACTCCACTTTGCATCTGCTGCCCTGCCTAGTTTTAACTCCATAGAACAAGATGCCCCAATCAGGGTGAACCTGTCCTGTCCCATTCCTTCCCCTGCCTCCTTTTGTATGTTATCCTCCTCTTAAGCTTGTAAGCTTCTTGAGAGCAGGGAAGATTTCTAGTTCCAAATTTTTCTCCCTCCTTCCCTACCCTACCCCCTCCCCAAGACAGCAAGCAACCTGATATAGGTTATACATGTACAATGACATTAAACATATTTCCACATTAGTCATGTTATGAGAGAAGAATCAGAACAAAAAGGAAAAAAAACACAAGAAAGAAGAAACAATAACAAAAAAACCAACAAAAGTGAAAATAGTATATTTCAATCTGCATTTAGATCCATAGTTCTTTTTCTGGATGTGGAGAGCATTTTCCATCATGAGTCCTTTGGAACTGTCTTGGATCATTGTATTGCTGAGAAGAGTTAAGTCTATCACAGTTGATCATCACACAATGTTGCTGTTACTGTATACAATGTTCTCCTGGTTCAGCTCATTTCCCTCAGAATCAGTTCATGTAAGTCTTACCAGGTTTTTCTGAAATCCACCTGCTCATCATTTCTTGTTTTGGTTTTTTTTTTGTTTTTTTTGCAGGGCAATGAGGGTTAAGTGACTTGCCCAGGGTCACACAGCTAGTAAGTGTCAAGTGTCTGAGGCTGGATTTGAACTCAGGTACTCCTGAATCCAGGGCCAGTGCTTTACCACTGCGCCATCTAGCTGCCCCCTTCTGCTCATCATTTCTTACAGCACAATAGTATTCTAGTACATTCATATACTACAACTTATTTAGCCATTACCCCCATTGATGGGTATTCCTTTTATTTCCAATTCTTTGCCACCATAGAGTTGCTATAAATATTTTTGTACATGTGGGTCCATTTCCTTTTTTTATGATTGCTTTGGGATACAGACCTAGTAGTGGTATTGCTGGCTCAAAGGGTATGCACAGTCCCATAACCCAAATTGCTCCTCAGAATGGCTGGATCAGTAGAAGATAGGATTTTAGCTAAGACTTGAGGGAAGTCTAGAGGAAGACATGAGCAGGGAGGGTATACCAGAAATAGGAGATAGCCTGGGAAATTTTCCAGAGTTGGGACTTCACATCCCTATTTAGTTTGGTTTTTTTTCTTTCAACCTCCCCTTTTTGGAAAAGGTATAAAATAGCTTCCCTTCCTTTTCAGGTGAGCCTGCATTACATTTACACCCATGGGTTAATTCATTAAGAAACTTTCAGCTAGGGGCAGCTAGATGGCGCAGTGGTTAAAGCACTGGCCCTGGATTCAGGAGTACCTGAGTTCAAATCCGGCCTCAGACACTTGACCCTTACTAGCTGTGTGACTCTGGGCAAGTCACTTAACCCCCATTGCCTAAAAAAAAAAAAAAAAAAAAAAAAAGAAACTTTCAGCTAAATTGGCTGTAATGGTTGGCAGTGGAGTCATAGGATTGACCTTAGACATCACCCAGTCCAACCTCTTCATTTTATAGAAAGGGAAACCTAGGCCTAGAGAGAAATGGCATATGAAAGATAGAATCAATATTCAAATTTGGGTCTGTCCATTACTCTTTCCTCTTACTGCTCCAGCCTTGAAGTGGGGCCTAGGAAGATTCATAGTATTTTGACCTACAGAGACTGGTCGGTGGAGGAAGTTGGGCAAGGGACAGCCCTCCAGGTGGAGGCATATTCCAGGTGACTCTTAACAAAGGCACGAAGGCAGAACCAGGGAGATGATGCTCCATCCAGGACCAATTAGTGTACGCCACTTTTCACAGGGGAAAGAGAATAGTGTGGGATGAGTTAGGCTGGGGCCTTTCATGCTGAAGGACCTATATCCCTATGGTAGGACATTTTGAATAGCATGTTAGATGAGGTTTAAAAACAGAATTAGGGGGCAGCTAGGTGGTGCAGTAGATAAAGGACCAGCCCTGGATTCAGGAGGACCTGAGTTCAAAGCTGGCCTTAGACACTTGATACTTACTAGCTGTGTGATCCTGGGCAAGTCACTTAATCCTCATTGCCCCACCAAAAAAAAAATGTCTAAACTCTTTAAAAAAAAAACCAGAATTAAACTGGCTTTACTGAAGCAGCAAAAGCAAATAGGGCTGGCGTTTTCTCTCTTTCTAGGCAGTATAGCCTGAAGGGTTATTACCAAGGCCAAGTTGGGACATCATCAGCCCATGATTAATTCCCAAGACCTTTACCTGATCAGAAGGCAGTATCCCTGCCTGGGCATTCATAAGTTCACAGAATGTAAAGATGGAAAGGGCCTTTTACAGAGGAGCAAATTGAGGCCCAGAGGGTAAAAGGGACATGTCCAAGGTCTCTTTGTCTCAAGGTCAGCAAGGTGGTGGCAAATAGTGGGACTTAAACTGAACCTGGAGGGCAGCTAGGTGGCACCATGGTTAGAGCACCGGCCCTGGTATCAGGAGGACCTGAGTTCAAATCCGGCCTCAGATACTTATCACTTACTAGCTGTGTGACCCTGGGCAAGTCACTTAACCCCAATTGCCTCACCAAAAAAATGAAATAAATAGAATAAACTGAACCTGGAGTCAGAAGACTTGGGTTTGAAGCCAGAGTCTCCTATGCATCCCCGTGTGACATCCAGCCAGTCATTTGTCATCACTGGGGTCTGGTTTCCTCCTCTGTAAAAAGGGGGCTGGAGTGGTGGTCTCTAAGGGGCCTTCCAGTCATAAACCTCTGATTATGTCCTAGGAGTCTGTGCTCTCCTGGCCCCTGGCTCTGCGCTCATAAAAGTCTAGCAGGCTCAGCCACTTAGAGAGCTTGCAAAGGGAGGCAGAATCTCTGGCTTGTCCTGGCCCCCTCCCCCACCATCTTGGGAAAAGGTTGATAAATTGAATTTTGCTTCCGAGGGAGCCTGTGCTTCGTTTCCTGTTTATACCTCTCCCTCAGGCCTTCAGTTATTAGATTAAGAGACTGGCTCCTAATGAGTTAGCAGACTGGAAACAAGCGGCTTGGACAGAGACATTTGGAGACCCCAGCCCAGCATGTAGAGAGAATAGTAGGGGGGGGATTTGTTTTTGTAGAGTAAATCAGAATTGTCATTCAAAGGCTGTGTCCAGCAGGCTGGTTTTGGAACCAGGAGACTTGGATTTTAATGGTTTGCTGTGAGAGTTTAAGCAAGGTTTTTCTGATGGATTTGGTTCCCCAGCTGTAAAAGGCCCAGTGAAACAGACCCTGCCCTCAGGAAGCTTATATTCTAAAGGGGGAGACAACATGAACCCAGCCAAGTATATGCACACTGTGACCTGGGTTCGAGTCTCACCCCAACATACGCTGGTTGTGCGACCCTGACATGTGATGTCACCTCTAGGGGCTCCAGGCAATACCACACCAAAACTATGACTTACAGAGAAGGTGCTGACCCCCATTGTTAGAAGGATTTTCCATATCTGGATGTCTCCTGCCTGAACCAATGAAATCACAGGGGTGAGAAATGATGCATATGAGGAATTTGGAGAAAGTCCTTTAAGATATGCAGATTCAGTGCAGTGGATAGAGCACTGACCCTGGATTCAGGAGGACCTGAGTTTAAATTCAGCCTCAGACACTTGACACTTACTAGCTGTGTGACCCTGGGCAAGTCACTTAACCCAATTGCCTCACCAAAAAAAAGATATGCACATTCTGTAGAAGTAGAACCAAGAGAGCAGCATGCACTGTGACTACAACATTGTAAATGAAAAGATTGCTAAAAGAGCAATTATTAATGTGCCCTGGAAGTTCCCTTCACCAACAACCCAGAAGAATAAAAAAGGTAAGGAGGGGAAGAGGGAAAATCTATTAAAAACAAACAAACAGGGGCAGCTAGATGGTGCAGTGGATAAAGCACTGGCCCTGGATTCAGGAGGACCTGAGTTCAAATCCAACTTCAGACCCTTGACACTTACTAGCTGTGTGACTCTGGGCAAGTCACTTAACCCTTATTGCCCCAAAGGGAAAAAAAAGAAGAAAAAAAGCAAACAAACAAACCATCCCAGGCTTCTGCCTCCAGATTGCACATGGTCCACCAAACACTTCACAAATGGCTGGTGGTGAATAAGTGAGTTGAACGACTCAATGCCATCTGCTTTGTCCCAGCTGGTCTCAGCTCTCCTTACTAAGCATCTTCCCTAACCAGCAGAGAGAGGTCACTCAGACCCTGCTGCTATGGGGTGGGAGTCAGGGCTGGGAAGGATGTTGGGAAAACAGATGGGGCTGGGAGGACCCCAGCAGTCACAGCTAAAGAATAGTGATTTCATTTTCAGACAATATCTGTCTCACTGCAAGGCGGTCAGGACAAGTGGTGTGGTCAGAGTAGAAAATCAGTCTGTCGTCTGTGTGTATTGGGGGTGGAGGAATGAAGTGACCTGTCTTCAGTGCCTCTGACTCCTGTAGCGATGTTCATTCTCAGCCCCTTCATAAGGCAAGGGACCTGTCCTTTATTTGCCTCATGACCCCCAGCTTGGCCTGAGGGAGGGACTCCTGGGGAAGATCCCCAGAATCATAGGATTCTTTTTATAACTAGAAAATACCTTAAGAACATATGGTCCAATTCCCTGATTTTCAGGATAAGGCATAGACTGGGGTAAGGTTTGCCCAAGGTCCCACAGCTAGATATTCAAGGGAAGAGCTCAGACTAGAACTCATGTTTTTTGGCTCTTCCATTTCAACACCTGCTGCCTTTCCATTGTAGACTGCTCACAACGACCTTGTACAGTAGGTAGTGTAAATATTATTGTCTCCATTTTACAGATGAAGAAATGGAGGTTCAGAGAGGTTGAGATTTATTTGCATCCACACAGCTAGTAAGTGTCTGAGGCAGGATTTGACCTCAGATACCTTGATCCCAGGTCTGGCTCTCTTGCCATCACCCCATGCTTGCTACTTGTCAATCAGCTCAGTCGGGACTTCTTCGATTTTCAGAGATTGTGTGTCTTCATCTTCAGCCTGGCCATTAAAAAAAATTTCATTTATTTATTCATCTATATATTTATCTATTTATTTATTCATTCATTAATCAATTTATTTATTTGTTCATTCATTTATTCATTTATTTATCCATCCATCCATTCATTTGGTCATCTGTTTATTTAAATTATTGTCATTTTGAACTCAAATACAAAAAGACAAAAAAAGAGAACATTTCCGTGTATACAAGCCTGACCATTTTTAGTTGCCCATATGCTCCCAGCCCCTTCCACCTCATAGTCAGAGATGGATGGGGACAGAGATTGGACCTGTGGTTTCATTGGTGTAGGTCATTGTCAGTAAATAGCTCCCTCTATCAATGCAGACCACAGCTTGTAGTCCTAGAGAGTTGTCCAGCACATGGAGAGGTTGGGGGATGTGCCCAGGGTCCCACAAGCACTATGTGTCAGAGCCAGAATGTAAACCAGTTGTTCTTGGCTTCAAGGCTGCCTCTGTATCCATTACTCCATATTGCCTTTTCTCTGACACACAGTGGTCATTTAACAGACACTTGTTGAATATAAATAAATTGGAAGGGAATTAGTATTCAAGGCACAAGAGAGACTCCAGAAAGCATCCAGTCAGATTCCCCAAAGCTGCAGTATTTCCTTGAAGGAGGCTAGAAGAAGGGACATCTCCCTCTGCCCCTTTGCCCTCGGTGCCCCTAGAGTGCCCCTGAGCCATGCTGAGACGCCTCTGGGACACCGTCCTTGGTTTGACCCACAACGGAGTGCTGTCCTCCGAGAGGCGTTGTCTCACTCCCAACAAGACATACAGATCTCGGCCGCGGAGGGTCTCATTTCTGGGAAGTGGAATTGAATTAGCCATCGAAACAGCTGTAGCTTGCCAGGCCTCGATTCAATTCCGGCTGCTTCCTGGATACAAGTGGGAGCCAGAGCTCCCCAGAGAACAATGGCCTCTGCTCCACAAATCAGATTAGCCGGAGACTAATCGAACTGCCCATGTTTCCAGCGAGTGCTGGAGCCCTTGCCCTCCCAGACCCTCCCGCCTCCTTGCGCTCCCGATTGGGTTGACGAACAACACATTTCTTGGCTATTAGGAGAATGAGGAATCTAAGGAGCTGACTTGATTTCAGTCTCCTTGTTATTTTCCCCAGGAACTCTAAGGGCTGTCTGCTAAACCCAATTATTGGCAGCAAACACATTAAATATTGTTAGTAATAAAGATGAGCGCTCACCAGAATTATCCCATGCCTCCCAGTAGCCTACGGAGCCCTTGGGCTCTAAGACACAGAATCACAGAATTTAGAATTTCACAATGAATGAAGAAAGCATTTATTAAGTGCTTACTATTTGCAAAGAATAGCCTATTCCGCTCTCTCCTGCTCAGCCCAGGCAAGGATTTCTCCCTGAAGTGATTAGGAGAGTGGCCAGACGACAGCAAGGATCCCTGAATTAGCCATCCTTAAGAGACTAGGAGGAAGGCTCTTTGCTCATTTTTATGAACAGAAGCATCTTGAGTTCATTTTTGACCACATAGAAAGAAGAATGCTTAAAGAGAGCGGTCAAAGAGGAAACGAATGATTTTAGGAAAATGATTCTCGGAGGCTGTGAGGAAAGCAAAGTGGTTATTGTTCTGTTTGATGAACAAAGTGTAAATTGAACTGGTACCTTATCCTGAGCTCTGTTACTATTTTATCATAGTGTAAAATCTCCTTGTGTGGGAATACTGTACATTGTAACCTCAAAATGATTTGAGGGAGAGAGGTTTTTAAAACCAGTGAATGACTGTTTATTATATAGTCTTTTTTCTCTCTCAACACGATGCTTGGATTGTTGTTGTTTCTGACTCTTCCTGACCCCCATGGACCATAACACAGCAGCCCTTCTTTCCTCCACCATCTCCTGAAATCTGTCCAAGCTCATGGTCGTGGCTTCCATGATATTATATTTCCATCGCATCCTCTGCCATCACTTTTCCCCGCCATTCTTTCCCAACATCATGGTTTTTTCCAATGGGTTCCATCTTCTCATTATGTGGCCAAAGTTTTTACGATTCAACTTCAATATTTGTCCTTCCAATAAATAGCCTAATAATTGGTTATCCAAGGAACTCTCAAAAGTCTTCTCCAGCACCATAATTCTACTGGTCTCAGTTTTCTTTATAATCCAGCCCCCACAGCCCCACGTTGCTGCTGGAAAAACCACAGCTTTGACTATACGGTCCTTTGTCAACAAGGTGATGTCTCTGCTTTTTAGTGTGTGGTGTGGATTTGCCAAAGCTTCTAAGAAGCAATCATCTTTTAATTTCATGGCTGCAGTAACCATGCTTGGATTAGGTAATTTAAAATAATAAAAATGGTTCTGGCAGGCTTGCGCTTAAAACATAGGGTACAGAATTTTCTACTACACGGGGATACTCCCGACTTTGTAGCCAAAGGTTTTTTTTTTAATTTAAAAATTTTAATTAACAAAAAATAATTTTCTCTCCCTCCTGTTCTCTTCCGTTTTGGGATGGGGGAGAAGAAAAAAAAAACCCATGTAATAAATATTAACGAATAGTCAAGCAAACAAATCCCCACATTGGCCATGGTAGTGGGAATAGGTATGTAACCTTAGGATAAGCAACACTTTATGTTTTAAGACTCCACTTTGTAACTAAGTAGCTATTATATAGGAAACTAGGTGTCTTGGTAGACAGAGCACCCACTTGGCATCAGAAAGACCATGCATTCAAATTTGGCTTCAGACATCACTAGTTGTGTGACCCTGGGCAATTTACTTAACCCTGCTTTGTCTGATATCATGATTGCTACCCCTGTCTTTTTTTTTTTAACTTCATGATAGATTTTATTCCCTCTGTCTTTCTGTTTCAAGTGTGTCTCTTGTAAAAGATAAATTGGAGTCTAGTTTCTAATCCTTTCTGCTACCCCACTTCCATTTTATGGGTTAGCATTCCCATTCCTGGCTATGATCACTTCGGATTTCCTTGCATACTATTTTCTTCTGTTTAGCCTTCTTTATCTCTTTTTACCCTGTCCTTCTTCAAAAGTTTGTTTTGCTTCTGACCCCTGCCTCTCAATCTGCTCTCCCTTTTATCATGCCTCCCTTTCTCTTATCCCCTTCCCTCCCATCTCCCTATTGGGTAAGATAGATTTCTCTGCCCGACTGAGTAAGTGTGTATGTATGTGTGTATATATACATAAATATGTGTATGTGTATATCTATATCTATATAGATATACCTACACATGCATACAAATATATTATATACATGTATGTGTGTATATATATACATATATATACATACATATATATATATATATATATACACACACACATTCCTTCTTTGAATCCACTTTAATGAGTGAGGTTCAAGCATTGCCTGCCCTCCCCATTTCCCCCTCCACTGCAAAAGCTGGGTGTGTCAGCTGTGTTGAGATGATCTTTAAAAAATCAATGGGTGAGGGGCAGCTAGGTGGTATAGTGGATAGAGCACCGGCCCTGGAGTCAGGAGTATCTGAATTCAAATCCGGCCTCAGACACTTAACACTTACTAGCTGTGTGACCCTGGGCAAGTCACTTAACCCAATTATCTCACCAAAAAAAAAAATTAAAAATCAATGGGTGAGAAAAAAGGAATGCACTGTAAGAAGGAGGAAGGGAGAATAGGGAAATTTTTCTCCCATAAAAGAGGCATGTAAGAAAGAGCTTGTACAGTGGAGGGGAAAATGCAAGAAGAAATTTGTTAGCATTGCAGATTCTCAGTGCCTGGGAGGTCTGCTGATCAAGGCAGGTGAGTAGAATATCCTCTCTGGTTTGGCCTTAGCCCTGAGGTACAGGACACAGGGACTGAGGTAGCCCGGACGTCTGTACCAGCAGCCCCAGTTCTGGGCCCAGGGGCCCCATCGTTGAGGTGATTGGTCTGTTGCAAATCCTGTCATTACTAATAGCTCACATTTCTATAGCCCTTTGAGATTTGCAAAGCTCTTTCCTCCCACCAACTCTGCCAGATAACTTACCCACTAAGTACATGTCAGAGACCAGGAAGGGAACTATCTTAGGTCACCCAGTAGATTAGTGCAGAGGCAATGCTGGGCCATGCCATTCCTGCTCTCTCCCAGCTAAATACACCCATAGGAAAAATACTCTTCAGAATGAATTACTCAACTATGTTCTTTTATCTTGACCCCAAACAACAACAACAACAAAACCCAACCGAACCACTACCACCAACCCTCTTAATATTGTTTTTAGATCTTCCATAATGACAATAATAAACTTTTCCCATCCCCAGTGGGAAGGATTGGGAAAAAGCCGATTTCCTGCTGTTTATGCATTATCCTCCCCAGGGGAGGCAATAAGTGGATGCTGCCTTGTAAATGGGGGCAGCTGAGATCAAAGCACCATTTTAATTGCTTTTTGAGCTGTCAGATAAAGTGATTTCAAACTGAGTAACTGATAGAAATAAAATTAGGCTCTAGGCCCCTCCCTCGATCCACCCCAATTTTATTTAGCATGATTTTTGTCAACAGAAACAGGTCTGCTTTTCATCACCCCAAATGACATTTCTACTCCCCTTGGAGCTGCTTTTAATTGGGGTGGCTTGTGAAGAGCTCGGGTCAATTCTCGGAGCCTCCAGTTCTTCCTCACCTGGGAAACACATATAAAAATACCTTTGAGGAAGAGATATGAGAAGAAGACCCTCCTCCTAAGCCTTTGCAGAAGTAAGGGATCTATGGGTATGAAACATTGCATTTATTGTCATATTTTTTCAATGTATTGATTAGTTTTGCTGATTCTTCCCCCGCCCCTTCCTTATTTTAAAAATTCTTTGTTAAAAGGGATAGTCCTCTTGGGAAAGGATATCGATAAAATTTGCTAAGTTTACTAAAATTGACTAAAAATAATCCTACTGCAGTAGCAGCCTGATAGGCCAGGGTCCAGTTAGGGATGCTCTGGCCCTGAGGGGGACACTATGACCATGGAGAAATGCAGTTGATCAGCTTTTTGGGGTCAGTTACAGATTACACTTTCCTTGGAGAAGCCAAGTTGATTAACCAGGTAGTGGTTGGTCAAACAGATAATAAAGCAGTCACCCAGAAAGCTGAGCTCCTTGAATTTACAACAAGAGCTTAGTTGGGAGCCAGTCATGTTTGCTATGTGATTAGGACCAGGTAGTGACAATAATCTCAAGTTAGAAATGTGGAATTTTTATTATTCATATATCCAGATAGCTGACATCATCATTTTCAAACTGCTGTCACTTTTCATTCTTAGGTCTCTGCCCCCACCCCCTTCTCACCTCTATAAAATTGTCATCTTCTCCCTTGTTCTGGGGGTTGAAGTTAGGCATCTTCTCCCAGCCATATCTCTATGGCTGTCTGCTTAAACCTCCCTGGGAGTTGGTGTTACTCTTCTTCTCCCAGCCATACCTGTATGTACTGTCTAATTAGGGAACATGCCATAAATCTGTACCTCCCTGGGAGTCGAAGTCTAGGCTTCTTCCCCTGGTCCTGCCTCTATGTGCTAAATAATAAAACCTGTTACTAAAATGTTGATTGGAGTGTGTGGGCAAGTAATTCTTTGAAAGAGGAATGTTTTAAAGAACCCATCTATTGGTAACACCTACCTTTGTGGGGAAGATTAAGAACTGATAGAGTAACACAGTCAATGGATGCCTCAAACCTGAGGACTATGCAGGTGAGGAGGGAGACACTACCTCTCAATCAGGTGTGTTCATCTGCACTTGCTCCACCTACCTTGCATGATAATGGTGGGTAGCCAATAGAATCATTGGTTCATTAGAACCTACAGCTAGAAGGGATCTCAGAGTCTATACACTCCAACCCTAGCATTTTCCAGGTGAGGAAAGTTAAGTGACTTGCCCAGGGTGACACAAGTAGTAAGGAGTTTTATTTTACATATGAGGAAACTGAGGCAAACAGGGGTAAGTGACTTGTTCAGGGTCACACAACTAATACGTATAGTAGTACTACCTGTACTACCATGCCTGAAAACAATCTGTATACTGTAAAGCACTCTACAAATGGCAGACATTCTTTCTTCTCTCTTATTTTCTTTTTTCTCATTCTTCTAGCCCTTCTTCTGACTGGCCTTGAGTGCACTTTCCTGTCCATTATTCACATGTGATCTCTGGTTCACTGCCAGTACTATTTGAAAGATCACGGAGGAAAGAAGAACCACAAGATTGGAAAAGGGCAAACATCCCACTTTTCTAAAAAAACAAACAAAAAACCAAGAAATTAAAAAAGTGGGAGGAAGGGGTTGAAGAATTGAATTTTCAAATTACAGACCAGTGAGCTCAACTTTGATCCCTGACAAAATTCTAGAACTGATTGTTAAAGAGATGATTAGACCCCTCAGAAAGGAAGTGATGCTCTCAGAGTCAACATGGCTTCAGCAAGAGGAGGCCAGGTCAGATAAATTTCATTTTTTGACAAGACCACTCAACTGATAGATTGGTGGAGGCAGGGGAGAAATAGGAGAGCTATGAATATTGGGTGTTTTGGGGGGGGGCAATGAGGGTTAAGTGACTTGCCCAAGGTCATAAAGGTAGTAAGTGTCAGGTGTCTGAGGCTGTTTTTGAACTTAGATCTTCTTGAATCCAGGACTGGTGCTTTATCCATTGTACCACCCAGCTGCCTCCTATGGATATTGTTTGCCTAGATTTTAGCCAAACGTTGGATAAATTATCTCACATTGTTCTTATGGAGAAGATCTCAAGAGTTCCTCTGGCTAATAGTCCAATCACATGGTTTTCAACCAATCTTGATGTGGCTTTAACCCCTTTGGAACTTATGTTTGAAACCCTTGAATTGTGACTGGCTTCCCATATGGGAGGGCAGCTAAACTTCCCAAAGCTTAGAAATCATCAGGCCTTTACTTCTGGGCTTCCATTTCAGGGCCAACTGATGGAAGAGGGAGTCATTATCCTAAGGTGAAGTCTAACCACAGACAAAATATGCATATGACAATAATAGCCCACGTTTAGACACAGCTTCAATGTTTGAAAAGTTCTTCACATGCCTTATCTCCTTTGAGTGCCACAACAATTCTGTGAGACCAGTGGTAGGATTATCACCATTTTACAGATGAGGATGCTGAAACTCATAGAGGTGAATTCATTTGCCCAGGGTCACTCACTACATGTCAAAGGTGGGATTCCAACCCAGGAATTTCTGACCTCAAGACTAGCCCTCTCTGCACTAATCCCCCCAAGGACTGGCCTAAGCGAAGAGAAGCTGGTCACTAAAACATTGGCCACCAGGTGATGACTTTTTGGCTAAAATATTTATAAGATCTCAGGGTTGGAAGGAACCTCAGAGTGACATCATTTAGTGCAATTTGTACCTAAACAGAAATCCCCTCTACGACTTATGTGACAAATGGTCTTATAGTTTTCCTGGAAAAGCTTTTGCTTTCTTTTCCCCTCAATTTAGAGAGAAACAAAAGGAAGGGAGGGAGGGAAGGAAGGAAGGAAGGAAGGAAGGAAGGAAGGAAGGAAGGAAGGAAGGAAGGAAGGAAGGAAGGAAGGAAGGAAGGAAAGAAGGAAAGAAGAGAAGGAGGGGAGGGAGGGAGGAAAGAAGAGAGGGAAGGGAAGAAGGAAGAGAGGAGGGGGAAAAGAAAGGAAGAAGGGAAAGAGGGAGGGAGAAAAGGGAAGAAGGGAGAGAGGGGAGGAAGAAGGGGAGAATGGAAGGTGCCTACAATATGCCAGGCATTGTGCTAAGTGCTTTACAAACATCCCATCTGTCCTCATCCCTGGGATGAGGAAACTGAGGCTAAGTGACTTTCCCAGGTCACAACCTAGTAAGAATCTGAGGTCATATTTGGACTCAGATCTTCATTACTCTAGGCTCTGTCCACCAATGTTAACAGAAAGGGGAAATGACCTGCCCCAAGTCACACAGTGCTATAGCTAGGACTAGAATGCTGGTCTCTTGGACTCCTGGGGCAGAGGTCTTTGCATTCTCTTTATTTCTTCCTTTACTTATGGTTTGGCATCACCTGGTCTTGAAGAAGTCATGCTGATCCTAGCGATAACTTCCTTTTCTAAATGCTCAACCCTTCCCTTTAATAAATGTGTACTACCATTTTGATAGGAACAAAAGCCAACTCGCCAGGCCATAGCATGAGGAATCTTCGCTCTTTTCTTCCCCACCTCTGGTGGCATAGCATCTCTAACCATCTCTGCACAGGCAGACACCTTCTCTGAGATGAAAAACATTCAGGCTATTCTACACTCCTAACTTTCATTTTCTAAAGTTCTTTTTGATTCACAAAGGAGGTCGTTCCCTGATTACAACATAAGTGAAGGCACTTAAAAGAACCTGTAAGCATGCAAGAAAGGAGTTTGAATTGTTCAATAATAACCATGGTCTTCACAAAATAATCTACTAAGGCACAGAAGGTCTACTGTCTAAGTAAGTTAAAAGCCTCTGACAGAATAATGGGTCTTTTAAGATATTAAATGTATTGTTATTACATAATAATAATTAAGTCCATACACGAGTGGAATAATGGCCTTTTGGAGAACTACATTTGCCTGCATTGAGCACAGTGAGCAATGATGGTGCATCAACATCGGCTCTGATTGGAGACCATCATAATCATCAGTCCCTTGGAAGATGAGCAGAACAATTCTAGCATCTCCACTTCAAGGTTCAAGGCTTCCTGTGTACTCTGAGGAAGATTGAAGGAAACAAAGTTTTTGCTACCAACTACACTGAGGTTGTGATGAAAAGTAGCAACACGTCCTCAGAAAGATTTGAAATAAGATTATGACAGCAAGCACTGAGCCAGGAAGAGAATTAAATATAATTTAATCCAACATCCTTATTTTATAGAGGAGAAAACTGGGGCCCAGAGAGGGGAAAATGCTTGAGATCACAGAGGTCTCAATGAATGACAGTCAGGATTCAAACCCAGATTTTCTCTTTTTTTTGTGAGGCAATTGGGGTTAAGTGACTTGCCCAGGGTCACACAGCTAGAAAGTGTTAAGTGTCTGAGGCCGGATTTGAACTCAGCTACTCCTGACTCCAGAGTCGGTGCTCTATCCACTGTGCCACCTAGCTGCCCCAAAACCCAGATTTTCTGACATTAAAATCAGGTTGCTTTCCACTCAGCCCATTTCTCTTCTGCTCTTTGAAAGACTTGGGTGAAGGGTTCTAGTGAACACTAGAGGCCTCTACAGTTAATTTCGTTTGCCTGTGCAGTGGTGTCTGGCCATCCATGGCCCAGTCCTTGGAGCATGCACACTATTTACTGCCAGCTGTAGGTCTACATGGTTGCTTGGGAGGCCGGCTTCCAGAAATTCATTATGACATCTAATGGAGAAGCTCTGAACCTGATCCAGAATAAGCCCAGATATGCTATGACTGCTTTTTGTTAATTTATTGTGTAGTGAAGGAAAAGGCCTTTTAATTGACTTTGGAGTCAGGACTGAATGTACATACGAAAGGCTCCAAAGGAGGAACTTGACTTGTCTCTCTTGTCTTGCAACTTTCAAAAGAGGAAGAAGAACTGACATGAGTCCCTGGAGTGGGAGAGAGGGAGCAGTACCGGTTGCCTCATCTTCCTCCCAGGCTTGGATGCATGCTGTTGCTGTTTCTTTTGTCCCCCTCTTTTTTTTTTTTTTTGCTGGGTAATGAGGGTTAAGTGACTTGCCCAGGGTCACACATCTAGCAAGTGTCAAGTGTCTGAGGCCGAATTTGAACTCAGGTCCTGAATCCAGAGCTGGTGCTTTATCTACTGAGCCACCTAGCGGCCCTGTCCCCCTCTTTCTTGATCTTGGGTGAATGGATATGGGTGATGGGATAAGCCAGCTTAGGACCTTGTGAGCTCTGAGAGAGCAGAAGAGTCCCTAGCAGAGTTGACCTCTGGTCCTATCAGCTGTGGGGACCAATTTTTAATTGGAGAGTGTTAGCTAAGCAGCTCGCCACAATATTGGGGCAAGGAAGGAGACTGGCAGCCTCCCTCAAAATAGAGCAGGATTTATTTAACAGGAATGAACTTAATAAAGCACAAATAGGATCAGTAGGATCAAGGGAAAGTAAATAAAATGGGGAAGGGAAAATTATACAACCCGAACAACACCACTGCCCAGGAATCAGCTGAGAATACACAGTAGCATCCTATTGCCTTCCAGCTTCCAGCTAGAATGGTGAATCTCCTCCCTCCTTCCCAGCAGACCACTGGCTGATGACGCACAGCCCCTAGCCAATTGGCTGGCTGCTCTGACAGTCACATGACTGCCCTCACTAGACTTCCAATCATTATAATTTTGCCAGGCCCATGTAGGCGTCAGCGAGTAGTGATGACATGAGGTGCCAGCGCCATGGCTATGGCTACAACCAGTGAGTGGAGCACCTTGCCATTTGCAGAGCCCCAGAGGCCAGTGCACGTGCTGAGGTTTTTTTTTTCTTAATTCTAGCCAAAAGATGGGGTCATAAAAACCTCAAATAACAATTAATTCTTTACACAGCTGAGCCCAGCAAAGAGCCAGTCTTCAAGGAGCAGCCTCTTTGACCCAGCCTAGCCATGTTCAGACCTGATCGCCATGTCCTACAAGCAAGGGAGTGACGACTAAATGGCTATGCCACATTTAAAAGTGAACTTGGGCAGCTAGGTGGCGCAGTAGATAAAGCACCAGCCCTGGATTCAAGAGGACCTGAGTTCAAATCCAGTCTCAGACACTTGACACTAGCTGTGTGACCCTGGGCAAGTCACTTAACCCTCATTGCCCCGCAAAAAAAGAAAAAAAAGAAAAAAGAAAAAGTGAACTCAATGGGGGAAACTATATAGTAGCTGACACTTTAAACATGATTTACTTTCTCCAGGGACAGAGGTGGTGGAGTAGATTGGGTTCCCAGTTGCAGAGCCTTTTAGCATATAAGGTCATACCATATTTTCTCAGTAAATATACATTTGGTTATTGATATTGATGAGATAGCAAGTACTCAAAATTATATTGGGGCAGTAATCTCTAGGGAGTTATTTGGGGGAGCTAACTGATTAATTGGTATAGAGGGGAATATGATGGTAGGGCACTGATAAATAATACTATAAGAGAAATCATGCTCTGGAATCCCCTAGAACCCTGCCTACTAGGGTCCCCACTTACCAGGGTGAGTAGAAATTGGGATAAAGACCTCCAGAGACTGTATGGGCCACACCTGTTTTCAGCTTTACCAATATTCTGAGTCAGAACAAAATTTTCAGGTCTGTAATTTTTGTTCCTCATCCTGAAAAGCTCAAAAATCTAGCTAAGGAAATCAGAAATTTGTTTTGTGTCCTCCACCATTTTGTGATCAGCAAAGTGGTCTCCACATTCATTTCCCCAACAACTTCTCCACTTTTTGCCATCCCCCACCTGCTGATCACAGACATGTCCCAGGAAGGTTCTGGAGTTGTGGGGAGCCAAAAAGGGTGACAGCATCTCACCTTGTACCACCATTAGCAGCCACCACCACCTCCCTATGACCAGGGATCTTAGCCTGTGGAATGAAGTAAAGAAAAGATCTCAGACTCTGAGTTCAAGAGATAAGCAAACTTGTACCTCTTGAGGAGAACTGGAGGAAAATGCATACGCAGGGATGTAGATAATTTGTGAAATTCACCAGCTGATATTACAGACAGACTTCCTTTTTTTCTTTTTTCTTTTCTTTTTTTTGTGGGGGTAATGAGGATTAAGTGATTTGCCCAGGGTCACACAGCTAGTAAGTGTCAAGTGTCTGAGGCTGGATTTGAACTCAGGTCCTCCTGAATCCAGGGCTGGTGCTTTATCCACTCTGCCATCTAGCTGCCCCTACAGACAGACTTCCAAAGCTCATTTGCTAAATATGAAGAACCTGGTAAAGTCTCTATCAACAATGGAAAAGGATTAGGATTCATGGAAATGGGATTTAGATCTGTGGCAAGAATTGCAGAAGCAGAACGTAATGACGTACTCATGAGAAAATTCATGTTTGTTTCGCCACATGTGCCACTGCCCTATCTATACAAAATCTTTCACCCGAACTTTCCAGTGAATTACTGGAAAAAGCACTCAGTCTGCTTGGACCTATTGAAAGGGCTGTCATAAATGTTGATGACTGAGCAGAACTACAGGAAAAGGCACTGGTGAATTCACTTCTGAGTCAGCGGTAAGATAAGCATTTAAATGGCACAATGAAGTGACTTTGTTGACAACTTCTGTCCCATCATTGTGGAACCACTTGAGCAAATAAATGGTGATGATGGCCTTCCTGAAAAGCTTTCATTGGAGAATCCAAAGTCTCAAAAGGAAAGAGAGACAGAGACACAGAGAGAGAGAGAGAGAGAGAGAGAGAGAGAGACAGAAAGAGACAGAGAGACAAAGAGAGAGACAGAGAGATAGAAGAAACAGAGAGAGAGAGAGAGAGAGAGAGAGAGATTTCTGCATACAAGAGAAGCAGAAATAAGAATTCGCCACCATGAGATGGAAGAGCAAAGAAGATGCCTGAGAGTAGAAAATTGTAGTCAGATGGTTTGAACGGATCCATGAAAGAGGAACGGATGATGCAAGAGCAATGAACATGGAAGATCCCTTTGGCTCAGGAAGCCAGGAATTTCCCCCTTTGGACAGTGGTAGTATAGGTTATGAGGCCAGTCCTGGAGTTACATCAACAGCTCTCAATGGTCCCATGATGGGAAGTGCCACACATACGTGCTGAGAGTGCTGAGCATCTTGGAAAGGGAAGAGCTAGACCTGTGGGAGAGCAGGGCCCTGGAGGAATGGAACCTGGTGCTCCAGCAAGACGTGGCAGAAGGAGAGAAGAAGATGAAGATCCAAACAAAAGGCCCCAATTTTAGAAGTGACACTTAAGCTTACATTTCATTTGGTTTTTGTCTTTTTTTGTTGAGACACCAGTCTTTTTCATTTTTGCCTTTTAGGAAGAAAGCCACATTTTTGTAGATTTTAGGGATTAATTGACCTAATATTTGTAAATGATCTGTTTGGAGGGAGTAACATTATGCAATGTAGTGTTTTGGAAAGGGAGAAAATTTGGCTTTTAAAAATGGAGTTGTTGGGGCAGCTAGGTGGCGCAGTGGATAGAGCACTGGCCCTGGATTCAGGAGTACCTGAGTTCAAATCCAGACACTTGACACTTACTAGCTGTGTGACCCTGGGCAAGTCACTTAACCCCCATTGCCCCACAAAAACAAAAAAAACAAAACCAAAAAAAAATGGAGTTGTTGTAGAGCAGCTAGGTGGCACAGTGGATAAAGCACCAGCCTTGGATTCAGGAGGACCTGAGTTCAAATCTGGTCTCAGACACTTGACACTTACTATCTGTGTGACCCTGGGCGAGTCACTTAACCCTCATTGCCCCGCAAAAAAAAAAATGGAGTTGTTGTTGTCAGTTGTGTCTGACACTTCGTGACTCTATATGGGGCCACTTCCATCTCTGGGAATATTCAATTTCTTGGAAGAGATAATGGAACGATTTTCCAGTTCCTTCTCCAGCTCATTTTACAGATGAGGAAACTGAGGCAAAGTTAAGTGATTTGCCCAGGGTCACACAGTCTGAGGCTGGATTTGAACTCAGGTCTTCCTAATTCTGGGACCGGCACTCTAAACACTGAGTCACCTCATCATCATCATCATCATCATCATCTTCTTCTTCTTCTTCTTCTTCTTCTTCTTCTCTTTAAATTTATGGCAATGTACTTTGTGCCACTGAATTTCCAAAGTATACCAAATTTTAAAACAACAACTGTGCTTCAAATTAAAAGGAAAAGTAAAAATTTGTTCTTCAATGTTCCCATTCATGCTTCCATTGTATTAGCTCAGGTAATACACCTTGAAAGTTTAAGACTCTTGGTCTTAGAAAATTACTTTTCATTTGTTGGAATATATGTGATATATTTTTTGAATATATCTAACAAATGAAAAGTAATTTTCTAAGACCAAGAGTCATATATACATATACATATACACATACATATATATTTACATTTTTTGAGTTCTAAATTCTATCCCTCCCTCCCTGAGATGGTAAGCAATCAGATATAAGTTTTACATAGGCAATTATATAAAACATTTCCATACCAGTCATTTTGTACAAGAAAACTCAGAAGAGGCAAGGTTTCTTTCTACAAACACTCCTAGTTTTTTTGGTTTTGGGTTTTTTTGGCAGGGCAATTGGTGTTAAGTGACTTGCCCAGGGTCACACAGCTAGTAAATGTCAAGTGTCTGAAGCTGGATTTGAACTCAGGATCTCCTGAATTCAGGTCTGCTGCTTTATCCACTGCGCCACCTAGCTGCCCCAAATGCTCCTAGTTTTAAAGAAGAAATGGCTAGGGAAATAAATACTCATTGATTTGCTCTGCATTACACATACTCCAGCAATGAGGATAAGTCTTATATGACTATAAGTCATACAGTTGAAGCAGAGCTGTAAATTTTCTGCAGGAATATGTATCAAGATTATGGAATGGGCTTTACAAATGTTGACAAGGGGAGGAGGGTGGATAGGCTGAGATTTTTTTAATAGCCCTATCTATGACTTTACCCTACGCTTCTTAATTTTTAAAGTTGCAAAAATAGGCAATTTCACCCCTCCTTTTACTCCAAGACCAAACCCTAAAGAATGGATTATATTTATTTCTATTCCAAATTAAAGGTTGTTAAATGTGAAAAAAGAAGAAAGAATTCACAGGTGAATTAACTCACGGGAGTGGAAAACGGGGAAAGAGAGAGGGGAAGGAATACTTTCATAATAGTATGTTTTCCTGGGAGAGTACAAATTCATTTCCCCTCCCTAATTATTCTCCATTCTTTCAAGCCAATTAGCTTAATGTGGTAATCAGATTTCACAGTGGGACTCCCAAGCCATATGGTTGGAAGTCTCCCTGAGTGCACAGTATGACTGCATTTTGTTACGCTTTAAGAATTGACAGATGTGTTTACTGACATTCAAAATATTATGCAAATGGGCTCCCTTCTCAGCCTGAGGCCTTGATTCTGAATGGGGTGGGGAACAGAGAGCAATATGAATTAATGATTACAGAGCATCTTTCTACCAGTGTGACTTAAAGCAGGTGTGTGTGTGTGTGTGTGGTTCTTCCTCTAAAAAGGAAGGAAGACCCCCCTCCCCAATTGAGCAGATGAAAGAGCAAAGAACAAGGCAAGGAGCTTGACCCAGGGTTCACTCAGTCTTTAGCAACTAGATGACCCAGAGGAAAGCAGGGAAATTAAATGTTTTCTGTACATGGTGTGGCAGAAATAGCCCTGGTCTGGGAGTACTACTTTTGCCACTTGCTACCTGATTGAGTGACCTAAGGCAAGTGCTCTGTGCCTCAGTTTCCCCCTCTGTAAAGTGAGTGGAGTCAGGAAATATGTGAGACTAAGCTGTTCATTATCTGCTGGGATCCTCAGCAGAGGATCCTGAGGCTGAAAGGTGAAGTGGCATTCCTCAAGTCATGCAGGTAGAGCTGAGATTTGAACTCAGGTCCTACTACTCCAAAGTCAGTATTCTTATCACCATACTGTGCTGAGACTCCCTACACTTCCCTAGGAGGATTTTGGGACAAATATAGTCTGTATAACAAAAGTAAAGGGTTGGAAATCATGAACCATCTCCACCTCCCATCTGCCACCAAACCACCACCACCAACAACAAACTCTAACAATAACCAAAGGTAGACCACAGGATTACTATTACACCTGGCTGAGTAGGGCTGGAGCAAGAAGGGCAAGGAGAGAATATTGGGTGCTACAGGCAGGTAAGGAGAGGTTATCAGGGACTTCCTGGGGGCTGAGGTACAAAGTAAGGAGCAGGACAAGGGGGAGCCTCCTGTACCTGCACAGGCCTAGGGTAAAAAGCAAGCACAGTAGGGAGACCACAGAGGGATGACCCACAGACTTGGTGGAACAATAGTCCTCAGGATCACCTGTGGCCACAGCCACACCTGAAGCTAAAAAGGATCCTCGGTCCTCCACAACCATTGCCATTTCCCTCCCACCAGAGTGGGACAAGAAAGTCTACACCAGATGGACCCTGAAACTGCCTCCTCTGAGATGGCAAAAGCAGGGACCAACTTACTAGCCCAGTTACCCTGGACCAGCCTGAGTGTCCATTTCCTCATCTGTAAAATGGGAATAATCACATTTAGACTTTCTCCACAGGGTGATGGGAGGAAATTGCTTTGTTGATCTTAAAGTGTTAAAGAAATGGGAAATTAGTAGAATATAAAGGCCAGTTATTGTTATTAGTACTGCTAATCTATTATATTACTATTACCATAGCTATTATTATTGATATAGTAATATGTCTATCACTGTTACTATAGCTATCATTATTAATAGTAGCATTGCCGATGTTTCTAGTACTGTTACTATATATGGTATTAGTGTTATTAATATTGCTAATATCTATTACTGTAGCTATTATTATTTTATTAGTATTGTTAACATAGCTATCACTGTTAGCATGGCTATTATTGTTAATAGTGTTGCTAACATGTTACTATTGCTATTATATGCCAATAACTAATTATGAGAAGCCAACTAGATAGTGCAGAGAAAGCTGGTCTTGGGGTAAGGAAGATCAAGCTAGGTTCAAACCATAGCTCTGACACTTCTGGGTTGTTTTGGGTTTTTTTTTTTTTTTGGTGAGGCAATTGGGGTTAAGTGACTTGCCCAGGGTCACACAGCTAGTAAGTGTCAAGCGTCTGAGGCCAGATTTGAACTCAGGCCCTCCTGAATCCAGGACTCTAACCACTGAGTCACCTAGCTGCCCCGACACTTCTGTTTGTGTGACCTTGGGCAACCACTCAGCGCCCCAAGCAACCCTCTAAGACCATAGGTTACCTGTTCCTTGTCTGGGATGCCCTACGTTGCTGAAATCATAAGACCAGTTTAAAAATTAATTACAATAATAATAATAAATCCAGGGTCATCCAGAAAAAAATCCATAGAAATAATAACAAGGAGAAAAGAAAAAGAGAATACAGGTAAGCTTCCATAATTTGATAAAGACATTTTGCTGTGTTGGAAAAATAGGAAAGCATGAAGGAGAAATTATAGCTTTGTGAGCTGAACCAACACCAGACAAGATGCAGCGGTGTGGTAGGCATATGAAAATGAATTTGATAAAGGCATTAAAGAATAATAAACCCATTAAATGAGCTAGAGAAAAAAACATTAAAGGAAGACTTAAAGAGTTCTTGAAGCAAAGCCTGGACAACCACTTGGGATGCTGATGCACATAGTAGGTGCTTAATAAATGTTTATTGATTTTCGGATGCCCTCTGAGGTTCCATCTGGCTCCAGGATTCTGGGATTATGTTTTTTAAAAATCCAAGCAGGAGAGAAAAGAGATCATGAAATAAAAACTCCAAATCATCAAACACTTTAACTTTTTAAAAAGCTTTACAGAAATTGTCTCATTTGATCCCTCCCTGGGAGAACCTCCTGGGAGGTAAAATGGCAAAGTAGCATTATCCCCATTTTACAGATGAGATCATTTAAATTACTCAGCTGTCAGAGGTTTAACACCAAGCCCTCCCTCTTTCCACTATCCCACATTATCTCTCTCAGAAACGACTTTACAATTTTAAAAATTCATTGATGTGAAACCCTTCAAGATTTCAAAGGGCCTGTGATTTCATGAGCGTTGGTGGTCCAATCCCCCCACCTCCAGAACAAAGTAGATCACAAATCACCCATGGCTCAACTGATTTTTTTTGTGAGCTGCTATGGTCTAAAACCATTTGTCTACCCACTAGTGGGGATGAGGCCCTCCAGACCTGGCTGGGGTGGTCTTTGGATGAGCTTTTGTCCAAAGGCTCACACTCAGAGTCTTTCTATATTCTTCTCTTCTGGCTTAGCAAACTCAAGACCTTCCCTATTCTACAATGAGGCAACAAAGCAGGACCTCAGTGGAGAAAATATATTTAGTGCCCAATGAGATGAATGGATTAAAATGGAGAGGCTCCAATTCTTAATCTTTTTGTGTCATAGACCCCTTTGATAAAGACTATTGATGCCTTCTCAGAATTAGTTTTTCTTTCTTTCTTTCTTTCTTTCTTTCTTTCTTTCTGCGGGACAATGAGAGTTAAGTGACTTGCCCAAGGTCACACAGCTAGTAAGTGTCAAGTGTCTGAGGCTGGATTTGAACTCAGGTCCTCCTGAATCCAGGACCAGTGCTCTATCCACTGTGCCACCTAGCTGCCCCAGAATTAGTTTTATAAAATGCATAAAACAAAATACATAGGATTATAAAGGGAACCAAAGGTTAGTGAAAATAAAAATGTCATTTCTTCCCATCCAAGTCTGGGGCCTCACTTCCAGGTCACATGACCAACAAGCTGGAGGACTAGACATTTTCTCTGGTCCTCGTGAGCTCTCAAACCTCTCCTTTTGGAGAATTATGAATTATAAGGAATTATGTGCAAGAGATAAAGAAAGCAATTTCATCTGTCTCCATAGTCTAGTACTCAAAGAACCCAAACAAATGAAAAACTCAGCGAACTAACAACAGAGATGGCTAATCTCTAAACCCTAATGGTCTAACTCAGCACCCCTCCTCCACCATCCACCACACTTTGTATGCCAGCAGCAGGGCTATATCAGCCTACCCATGAGCTGCAACAAAGCTCAACTGTGTACCCCCCTCTCCCCCTTACCTCCTCTCAGTGCCTCAGAGATCAAAATGGCTCAAGTTTGCTCTGCCCCACCCCCAGAAGTCCCTTGGGGGAGAAACCAAGGCTGAGGAATCTTGAATTACCCAGTTTGAGAAAAGAGTGAACTTGAGATCCAGCTCCCAAGGGAAACTGATATCAAAGGGGAAAGTGAGCAATAAGGGAAAAGAAGGGGAAAAAAGACTGAGAAGACCAAATGTCTCAGGAGGAAGAAAGCTTAGTTAAAGACTTTGGGCATGAGCAATTAAACCAAACGAGAGAATATTAATAGCAGAAGAGAAAATGGCTTCCAGATCAGGTGAAAGAGTTCAGGCATCTATGAATAGATACTTCAAGACAAAGGAAAATGAACCAACACCTGAGGATGCAGAGGACCCTGGGAGGATCCTGAGGAGACCATGGGATAACAGTAGAATGTTTTAAAAGAGAAATAAGAATTGGGGATTGGAGGGATTGTGACTTGCACAGCAGAAATAATGGACAGAATAGAAAATCTGAATCCAAGGTGGCAAATCTCACCAAAGAAACAAAAAAGGGATAGCTAATCAGGGATGCAAATACATGGAAGTGGACAATGAAAGCAAAAAAAAAATTAGCATTATGAGAAAGCATGATCTCTGTATAAGCAAAACATGTTGATCTCAAAGACAAAAAAAATGTATAGAAAACTTAAGGATTATAGGTTCCTAGAAGAACTTGATAAGCCAAGGTCAGAGATTCCTTGAAATCACAGATCCTGGGTTAAGAACTACTGGCCTAAAATATATCTTATAAAATGAGAATTCAGAAAAAATGAAGTGTGGCAATAATGATATCAAAATTGAATTCGATCCAAAAACCGAAAGAGACCAATATTCATCATGAAAGGAGAGCAAATATTGAATATTTAACCATTTTAAGTATAGAGCATCAAATAATTTAGAGTTAAATCCACAAAAGACTAAGAGTAATGGAATTCTTCCCAGAAGATGCCCCTCTCAGTGGCCAATGGAGATTGGAGGTCCTAGGCCCAGAGAGAGCATGGATTATGTCGCTTGAAATGACTTTTGATTCTCACGATTTTGAGGCAATGATGGAGAAGCTCCCAACCTGGAATGAAGAGGGGAGCTGGGGATTTGACCTGGAAGACAGGTAGAGAATGGCAACAATATGGAAAAAATCTAGGTACCAGGGAAAGATGTCAACCTGGCCTCATGCTGAACTTTCCAAGTGTAGAATTGGGCACAGGCATCAGATGAAATGCTCCCCCAACTGTGACAAGAACCGGGAACCCTAGGGCCAGGGATATTGCAGTGAAGAGACTGCTAATGTCATTTGAGCAATGAAGCAGTGGGTGCTTGCTGGTTTGACTAATTTGGATATCCCCTGCACTTTCCTAAAAGAAAAGATCTAGTCCATTTTTATCAGCCTTTATCTTCTCCCTCCTTTACATACCCCAACAGATAATGGAGATCAGGAGGAAGAAAGTCAAACTTTTCCCCCACTTCCAATGATAAACTAAGGAGCCGGTATTTAGGGCTGTTAATCCTTTAAGTTTATTTTGGGTTTCTTTTTATATGTTTGAAACTCTATTAAAACCAGAAAGCTATAAACTCTGTGCCATTTCAACATTTAAATGTAGATGGAGAGACTAGAAACCCAGAAAAGAAAGAAATTTAAATTATTGAGGTTTTGTCATTTCAATTTGGATTTTGCCCGTGCAAATTGGCTGAAGGTGTATAGCCAAACATTTGAAATGGAAATTTATTAAGTTTTTAAAAATTATTGATCAGTAAAAAAGAGAGAAAATAATCCATGGAAACAGATTCCAACCATACTTGAGCTGGTAAAGGCAGAGGGGCAAGTGAGTGAGCCAAAGAGAGCAATTATGTTTTTCTTTTCCTTAGAAAAGGCTCCTCAGAAAAGGGAATGAGTTGATAGGGAAACTCTACAGGGGGTCTAGCCTCAGGTGTGAATGATAGTCTGGTCTGATTTATGCACCTGCAGTGTCTGGTGATTATAATATGATGAAACAGAAAAAAATAGTAATAGTAAAAGTAGGGACTTCAATAGACCCATTATCAGAACATGATAAATCTTTTTGTTTTGTTTTGTTTTGGTTTTTTTAGTGAGGCAATTGGGGTTAAGTGACTTTCCCAGGGTCACACAGCTAGTAAGTGTTAAGTGTCTGAGGCTGGATTTGAACTCAGGTCCTCCTGACTCCAGGGCTGGTGCTCTATCCATTGTGCCACCTAGCAGCCCCTGAACATGATAAATCTAATAAAAAGATTAATAACCAAAAAACTGTTCATTAAATATGCTGGAAATAACCTGTAGTATACAGATAGCTGATGGGAACTAGACCTGTAATTTCATTAGTATAGTTCAAATTTGAACTCAGGTCCTCCAGAATCCAGGACCAGTGCTTTATCCACTGCGACACCTAGCTGCCCCTGATATATGTTCTTTTCAAGTCAGATTACACACCTTGGTATAAAGAAATCCTTGGCATCTTCAGGATGGTAAAAATTATTGATACTATATTTACTAAAATTAGAAACAAATGACAATACCCTGAGTAAAAAAAAATAGGCATCTTGGACTTATAGCTTAAACTAAGTAGCAATCTGTCAGATGTTAGTTGGGTTAAAAACAATTTAAAATAATAACAATTTAAAAGAAAATGAGGGGGCAGCTAGATGGCGCAGTGGATAGAGCACCGGCCCTGGAGTCAGGAGTACCTGAGTTCAAATCTGGTCTCAGACACTTGACACTTACTAGCTGTGTGACCCTAGGAAAGTCACTTAACCCCAATTGCCTCACTTAAAAAAAAAAAAAAGAAAACGAGGTTGTCAATATCATTAATTTGTGGGATGCAACTAAAGTGGTTCTCTGAGACAAATTTATAAAAATGAATGGTCTAAACCCAAAAATACTAAAAGAAACAAAATGCCAGTCCAAAGGAAAGCAGGAAAGAAGAGAGATAATAAAGATTTGTCCAGACATAAATAGAAATGGCAAATTAAAAACAATAGAATTAATAGATACAACTAAGTGATGGCTCTTAGAAAAGACCCACAAAATTGGCAAGTCATTAGCAATTTTTTTTTTAAGGAGAGAAAACACAGATTACTGAAATTAGAAGTGGAAAAAAAAGGAGTGGTTAAATAAATTGTGGTACATTCATGTAATGGAATACTGTAATGCAATTAAAATGGACAAATATAAGGAATATGAAGAAAATACCTTTATGAAATCATGCAAAATGAAAACAGCAGAATCATAAGGAATTCATGGTAATTATGACCAAACAAGAGGGAAAATGAAATAGTAATAATGGGCAAAACCAAGAGGCCTGAGGAAAGACTTAGAGTCAATGACTGAACAGTTGTTATGACACATGAATTACCAGAATCAATCCAGCTAAATATAATTAATTACCCAACAAGTTTAGGTACTTTATTAATATTCAATATTTAGTTTTTAATAAAGCATTTCTTTCTTTTTTTTTTTAAGTGAGACTGGGGCAGTTAGGTGGTGCAGTGGATAAAGCATCGGCCCTGGATTCAGGAGGACCTGAGTTCAAATCCAGCCTTAGACACTTGACATTTACTAGCTGTGTGACCCTGGGCAAGTCACTTGACCCTAACCCTCATTGCCCCGCAAAAAAAAAAAAAGTGAGACTGCAACAAATATCCTTTGCTGTAGGCAAATGTGTCCTCTTCCCATCTAGGTACTCCAACTCAGATCACATGGACTGAGTTCCTCTTCTCTTAAAATACTTGAATGGATGAGTCTTCCTGGCCCAATCACCATTATCTTTGGGATATCAGGCTAATCCACCCCTCCCACTCTTGTCATGGCAACCACAGGACCAAACAGAAGCCTTTGGTCATATATGTTCTTCAGCAAGAGACCTAAGCACATGGGTCACTAGAAGTAGTCCAACATGAGACTCACCAGAAGACACTAGAATGCAAACTCAATTCTGTACTTTACTAAAGAAACTAAAGAAGATGCATTACTATCCCCCTTGTGGCTACACCTTAAAGACCACTGGGTCTTTCTATCCTTTTGATTTGCAGCTGAAACCTCCTATATGTGTCATCTCCCTTTATTAGAATGGGACTCCTTGACAACAGGGCCTTACTTTCTTTCAAATATTTTTTTTTTCAGTTAACAAAAATTGATTCTCTCTTCCCACCCAATGGGCTCCTTTTGTTTGAAAAACAAAAGAAAGACAAAGCCCTTATAAACATGCATAGTCAAGCAAAACAAATTCCAACACTGGCCATGTCTAACTATAACCTCTGCTTTATCATTGGTTCTTTGGAGTAGTTCTTTGCATTGATTAGAATTCTTAAGTCTTTCAAAATTGCTTCGTCTTTACAGTGTTATTAGTATTGTATAAGTTGTTTTCCTGGTTCTGCTCCCTTCACTGTGCATCAGCTCATACAAAGCTTCCCAGGTTTCTCTGAAACTATCTCCTTCATAATTTCATATGGCACAATAGTATTCATTACATTCGTATACCATGATTTGTTCAGCCATTCCCCAGTTGATGACTAGTCCCTTCATTTCTAGTTCATGCCACTACAAAAAGAGCTGCTATAAACATTTTCCTACATATGAAGCCTTTTACTTTTTCTTTGATCTCTTTGGGGAATAAGCCCAGCAGTGGGTTAAATGGTACACATGGTTTAGTCTTTTAAAGTCTATAGTCCTTAGTTATTCTTTAGTTACAAAGGCTATAAATAGTTCTTTGCACACTGTAAGGGCTTAATGAGTGCTTTTTCATTCATTCGCTCATTTCATGGGATAACTTCAACAGTCCTAACCACACTCATGCTTATACTCCTGGGCAGACCATCAGATCTGAAGAGGTTCCAGTGGTTCCCATTAGATATAAAAGAAGCTGAGACTATCTTCACAAGGCAGGGGTCAGAGCTACATGCTAAGAAATCAGAGCACTTAAATGGTGACAGGCTTAACAGGAGACCCAATTAAGCCAGATCATCTCAAAATATTTAAAGATCAAACTAGAAAGAGGGCAACAAATAGATTTTGAAAGGGGCGCCATTTTTCAATATCTCTATAACAAAGCCTTTTCATCCTCAGTCACATTAGAATGACTACATTCAGCCTTCAACCTCATAGTCCTCAATGTACTTTATAAGGGAGTAGAAATAACACCAAAGAACACACAAAGCAGCCTAATTAAGCCAGGCAAGTAAGGAAGACTTCTATGCCGAAAGAGAGTAGTCTAAATGCCCCCAAGTGACTAATTCTTAAGAATTCAGAAAAAGGGGGAAAGACTGAAGGGTGAGAGAAACTTGTGGACTTCATGATTTCTGGAAAAAGGCAATCAGGAGGATATCAACTACAACCAGTACAAAAGAACAAATGCTAAAAAAAAAATTTGAAAATTAATAAACAAAAGAACGAATGAATGAAAAAGCACTTATTAAGCTCTTGCTGTATGCAAACACAGCAATATAAATAGAGGAGAAACAAAAAGAAAAATGGAAATAGTCCAGGCTTTTAAGGGGCCCCCAGTGTAACAGTGCAGAGGTTCTTAACCTGGGAAAGGAGTCCATGGACAGATTTCAAAGTCTATGAACTTGGGTGGAAAAAAATTACACCTGTATTTTAATATAACTAGTTTCCTTTATAATCCTACATATTTTATTTTATGGCTTTAAAATGTTATTTGGAGAAAGGGTCCACAGGCTTTACCAGGCTGTCTAAGGGGTCCATAACACAAAAATGTTAGGAGCCCTGTAATAGAGAGAAACAGCCATATATAGGAGGGTTTATTTTCAGGCCAGAAAGAAAAACCCAGTTGTCCTCAGGCTGCAGCAGAAGTGGGAGACCTTAACTGTGGTCATAGCACATTTTCAGAAATTTTTTGATGCACTGACTAGCTATGCTATTTTTCTCTTCTTTTTTGTCTCAAAATGTTATTTGTATGGAAGTGTGTTTTGCATGACTTCACACATGTAACCTATATTAAATTGCATACTGTCTCAGGGAGTGGGAGAAAGGAGAGGATTTGGAACTCAAATTTTTTTTGGGGGGTGAGGCAATTGGGGTTAAGTGACTTGCCCAGGGTCACACAGCTAGTAAGTGTTAAGTGTCGGGGGACAGATTTGAACTCAGGTACTCCTGAATCCAGGGCTGGTGCCTTATCCACTGTGCCATCTAGCTGCCCCTCAAAAATTTTTTAAATGAATGTTAAAAATTTCTTTTACATGTAATTGTGGGAAATAAAATATTATTCAAAAATAAAAATATTATTTGTTATGAGGGAATGGTTCTTTAGTAAAGAAAGAGGAATACTAAGGGAAATTTTGGTAATGTAAAAAAACCCAAAAGATATCAATAAAAACTTTTTTTCTAAAAACATGAATGCTTTCTTCTGAAAAAAAAAACACAAAAGTTTGATAGTCTCTGGGCATTTTAAGAACCAAATAGTAACAGAGAACAGAATCGTTTAATTTTTAACAGGCAAGAAAAGTGCTTGTTATTGGTGCAGTGGATAACCTTGAGTTAGCTGCCTGTGTACAGCTAGACCATCGACTCATCAGAGTGAAGGTCAGGATTAGTAAAAAACCAAGAAGAAAGGATAATTATGAGAAAGAGAAAGATGTATACTCTAAACAACTTAACCCTGAACTATTTAAACAGAGACTACAAGATAATTTTTTAAAATTGCAAACAACTATCTAAAAGAAAAAATAATTTCATTCTTTGTATTTGTATCCCTAGCACAGTATTGGGCACGTAGTAAATGCTTAATAAATGTTTGATGATTTTTTACCTTTTTAAAACAAAGGCTTAAAGGTTCTCATCCAAAAAGTATAATTCATACACACATACACACATATGCATATATATATATATATATATATCTCCTCCACATATATGTATTGTATATATTGCCTATACATTACATATGTGGAAGATACCTTCTATATACTATATAGATACAATATAAACTTACTATATATACCTACTATACACACACATATATATATTAAGATCATAATGGGTTCCTTGATAGCTACAACAGAGATAATTTGATGATCTGATTATTAACCATGAGGCATAAAATAGGGAAACACTCATTAACCAAAATTGTCATTGCCAGAATCAATAAATCCATCAATGAGCCTTTATTAAGAGCGCTAGGAGGGGCAGCTAGGTGGTGCAGTAGATAGAGCACCAGCCCTGGAGTCAGGAGGACCTGAGTTCAAATCCAGCCTCAGACACTTGACACTTACTGGCTGTGTGACCCTGGGCAAGTCACTTAACCCCAATTGCCTCACCAAAAAAAAAGAGTGCTAGGGACACAAAAAAGACCAAAAAAAAAAAAAAAACCAGTCCCTGCTCTTAAGAAGATTACATTCTTTCTTTCTTTCTTTCTTTCTTTCTTTCTTTCTTTCTTTTCTTTTCTTTTCTTTCTTTTTTTTTTTGCAGGGCAATGAGGGTCAAGTGATCTGCCCAGGGTTACACAGCTAGTAAGTGTCTAAGGCCAGATTTGAATTCAGGTCCTCCTGAATCCAGGGCCAGTGCTTTATCCAGGTGTGCCACCTAGCTGCCCCCAGGAGCTTACATCCTAATGGAGGAGACAACTTATATAGAAGATAACTTGTATAGAACTATATAATGTAAGATATATACAGACTATATGAGAGCTAATGATAGAAACAAAGGCACTAATAGTTCAGATGATTGGGAAAGTCCTCCAGCAGAAAGGAGGAAGAGGAATTCCCTACAGATGGTGATGTCTTCCTATTTTTGAACGACATCATGCTGAATGATGAAGCCCAAGAACCCTACAGAGCCTCTTTAGTGAGATTCAGAAGAATCTGAAAGAGGTCTACCTGACAATCCATGCAAAAAACAAAACAAAGCCCAGCCTCCCAGACCCCCAAGCAGGTGGGGAAGTCCTAGTGTCCAGAGCATGGAATGGAGTCGGATGCCCAGCCCATGGATCTGGCCCCACAGGACCTATATCTGGATAAAACCTGTAGATAGTGAAGCAGGCTCAAAGTTAAACAGGAGGAAGAGAGGAGGTTGGATTGTATTTGGGAATCTATTCCACACTTTCACCAATGCCAAGCTTCTCTCTCCCTGAAACAAAACCCCAGAGATGAGATATAGCTACATATCATATACCAGCAAACTTCTAAAGAAGAAGGATTGCAGATATCCCAAAGGGCATTGGTTCAGTGCAGGGTGAAGATAAATAAGCTACCAGATATATGGCTAAGAGCTAGTGGAGAGTATGTCATCCAGGAAAGGTATGATTGCAGTCACAGAGTAAAAGGGAAAACAGATGGAGAGCCCAAGGGCTTCACAATTGCCCAAGCATTGTTAAACCAATCCAAACTAAGGTCTGCAGCATACTGGGTGAAGCCTTTTTTCATGGATTTATGGGAGGAGATGAATGACAGTTAAATGGATGAGGGAGTATAAATTATTTGGAAGGGGCTTTTTGGAGTGAATGCCCACATCCATGAGACCCTGGATCCATCAAATGAATGAAGAATTACAATTAAGAAATTTTTTTTTTTTTAAATCGTGAGCAAAAGCATAGCTGAGGGGGCAGCTAGGTGGCGCAGTGGATAGAGCACCGGTCCTGGAGTCAGGAGTACCTGAGTTCAAAATCCGGCCTCAGACACTTAACACTTACTAGTTGTGTGACCCTGGGCAAGTCACTTAACCCCAATTGCCTCCCTAAAAATTAAAAAAAAAAAAAAAAGCATAGCTGAGGACAAAGACCGGAGGCCAAGGGCAGGGCCCCATGATCATCAACCACCATTTCTCATTTCTGGTGTATTTAGGTGTGTGGTAAAGGTACAGGCCAAAAAGTGCTGTTTTAAAGCATGTTCAAATTTTTTTTATTGATAGCAGTGATTCAAGCCTAAATTGGCTTCTCTCTGTCTGTGTTTCCTTGTCATTTTGAATGCAATGTATACAGAGACTTTTCTTGCTGACATTTATGGTGCTGCCCTTAGGATCTTCCTAGACATTATTTACTTGTGGTTCTTCTGTTATATTACACTGCAGTAGTAAATTGTTCTTTTTTTGTGTGTGGGGGGGGCAATGGGGGTTAAGTGACTTTCCCAGGGTCACACAGCTAGTGAGTGTCAAGTGTCTGACACCGGATTTGAACTCAGGTCCTCCTGAATCCAGGGCCAGTGCTCTATCCATTGCGCCACCTAGCTGCCCCGTAAATTGTTCTTTATGGGCAAATTAAAGAAAGAATGAATGAACGGATGGTATTCCAATGGCCTGTGCTCTCCTAGCCATTCACCTTACTTATCCCCACTCTGGCCAAACACACAGCTTTCATTCCTTCATCCAATACCTTGCCCCACCTTTTACCTCCTATTAAATAAATGACTCACTTTCCTAAAGCACTTTCCGGCAATAACATCATAAGATTATAGATTTAGAACCGGAAGGGAACTCCCCCAAGACCTTGTGATGTACATTGTGTGTATTATTTATCCCCATTTTGTAAATGAGGAAACCAGCTCAGAAAGGTCAAGTGACTTGCTAGCCCATCTGCTGCCTCCATATATTTCCCCAGCCATCCCTCATACCTAGAATGCTCTCCCTGACACAGACATGAGTTTTCTTCAGAAAGATAGGCTGGAGCAAGATAATGCAAGGCTTTAAATTCCAAACAGAAGAATTCGCATTTTTCTCCATAGGAGTAATGAGAAGCCACTGAAGATTCTTAAGAAGGGGAGTGACATGGTCAGAATTGAAATTTAGGAATATCACTTTGGCAGCTACATGGAGAATGGGGTGGAGAGAAGAGAGACTAGAGGCAGAAAATGAATTAGGAGTAGATGATAATAGTCTGAATGAGAGGTGATGAGGGACTGAAATGGTGATGGCTCTGGGAGCCAAGAGGAAGAGACAGAGATGTTGCAGAGATAGAATTAGCAAAACTTGGTATGTGATTGGATACAAGGGGGAAGAGAAAAAAGAAGTCTAGAATGGTTCCAAGATGGCTAACTTGGGGTAACTGGAAGGACTGTGGCATCCTTGGTAGAAATAGGAAAGATAGGAAGAGTGGGCTTCCCTTTGTCAAGCAATGACAACTATATAATCTACCTGGTTTTCCTTTTTGCCTTTTAACTAACGAGTGTCCTAACACAAAGGTGCCTGGAATTAGAGGAGCTAATGGGGCAGGGAAATGGCCAGGGATCAGTCTTGTCATCTATGAAACAAGGGGGTTGAAATAGATGGCCCCTCAGGTACCTCAGAGTTTCAAATTTATGATCCTGTGCTATAGCTCCTAGAATCTGCTTCAAGGGTCTGTCCCCAACAGGGAGACAGCTGAGGAAAGAAAGCTCCAGATATAGACAAAAGATATAGATTTCCAAGGTGAGAGAAGCACCAAGTCCTGAAGCCCGTCCTGTCCCTGAGGCTTAGCCAGGAGAGTGGATCAGAGGGACACACCCTCAAGATATCAGGAGTGACCTAGGGGACAGATCTTTGAATTGGGAGAGACTAATTTTTCATCCTGTTTCTGAAATGAGTGTTATTAGACAAGTCATTTTCACCCCACCCTGAGCCTTCCTGTACTTGTCTATAAAATGGGGATAATAACACACATCCTATCTACTTCACAGGTTGAGGGCAAGAAAAGCTATTCATAGAACCTAAAGTAAAAACCAAACATGGCCCAAGTATTCCCTTCAGAAATGTACAGACTTAACACAAAGTCCAAAAAGGAAGTAAATGTGGCTGGGAGAATGAGCAAATGAAAAAATAATTCCATCATAAAGAACTAATAAGTAGCAATGCTCAAGACACAAACCCAGAAAAGAATAACTCAGAGACATCTATGAGCACAGCCTCAAAGACAAGTACAACTTGGGCATAAGTTCAACAAGAATTCTTGGAAGAATGAAGCAAGAGTTTAAAATGATTTTGTAAATAAAATGAGAATGCTAAAAGAAATAATTAGAAAAGAAACAAGACATAGGAAAGAAAAATAGACAAATTAGTAGCTTGGCATAAAAGATAGAAAACCTTGCCTAAGAAATAAACTCCCTGAAAATCATAATGGGCAAATAAAAGTTAATGACTTCATGAGACAACAAAATACTGAATAAATAGAAGACAATGTAAGATGTCTAATATGAAAAATTGACCTGAAAAAACAATCAAGTAGAGAGAATTTAAGAACAGTCGGACTACCTGAAATTTGAGATAAAAAAAAGAGCTAGAAATCATACTTCAAGAACTCATAAAAGAAAACTACCTATGTCTCTTAGTATGAGAGAGCAAAGTAAAAATAAAAAGAATACATCAGTCAACCCCTGAAAGAAACCCCAAAATCAAAATTCCCAGAAACATTAGTTAGAGTCAAGATTCAGAGCTTCCAAAATGTTTTGCTAGTAGTCAGAAAGAAACAATTCAAATACCAAGGAGCCACAGTTAGGATTATACCAGATTTAATAGCCTTCACTTTAAAAAAATTTAAAAGCTTAGAATATGATAGTCCAGAAGGCAAAAGATCCAAGCTTACAAATAAGAGCAATTTACTCAGCAAAAATTAGTATAATTTTATTGGGGAAAAATAGATCTTTAATGAATCATAGGACTATCCATCATTCTAATAAAAATAATATAGAAACTTTGAAATACAAACACAAATGTCAAGAAAAAACATAAAAAGGTAAATATCAGTGAGAAATCATAAGAAACTAAACAAAGAATTATTTGCATTCTAATATGAGGAAATAATACATTGTCCCCTCAGAACCTTATTATTATTGAGGATCACAGAGTCTAATAAAAAAGAATTTAGGATTTGTTTTATTATGTCTCGAAGATCTTTTAGAAGAAGAAAGAGGAGGGGGCAACTAGGTGGTGTAGTGGATAAAGCACTGGCCCTATTCAGGAGGACCTGAGTTCAAATTCAGCCTCAGACACTTAACACTTACTAGCTGTGTGACCTTGGGCAAGTCACTTAACCCTCATTGCCCTGGCACCTCCCAAAAAATTTTTTTAAAAAGAAGAAAGAGGCAGAGGAGGGGAAGGAGGAGGAGGAGGAGAAGAAGAAGGAAGAGGAGAAGGAGGTGTAAGGAATTAATTGTGATTTGGGGTTTCTATGACCCCATCTTTGGCTAAAATTAGAAGCCCCAGCACACACCCATGCATACTGAGCTCACACCAGAGCCCTGTGCACCTGCATGGGCCTGGCCAAATTATAATAGGGGAGTCCCAGCCATGACTAGAAGCCCATTGAGGACAGTCAGGTGATCCCTGGCATCCGGAAGCTGGGCAGCTGGTGCTTGTAGAGCTGCCTGTTAATTCTGTTGATCAGGGCTGCCAGCCAATTGGCTTGAGGTTGTGTGTGTGTGTGTGTGTGTGTGTGTAAGGCCCAGTTTCCTGTAGGAGGGAGGCTTCTGGGAGAGAGAGGGGAGGAGAGAACACACTCTGGCGCTAGTGGGAGAGGAAGTGAGGTGCTAAGCTGGTCCCCTTAGGAACTGCTGACTTCTGGGTGGTGGTGAGTTGTGGATTGTATTTTTTCCTTCTCCTCTTCTTTTTTCTTTGTCTAGTTCTATTAACCTTACTTGTGTTTTAAAATTTGTTCCCATTAATAAACCATGTTTTGTTTTTTAAAGAGACTGTTAATCTCCTTTCTTACCCCAATATTATGGCGAGCCACCCAATTAACACTCGCAATATTAAATTTGGCCTTTACAGAGAAGAAGAAGAAAGGAAAGGAAGAGAGATAGAAATACAGTAGAGGTGAAAAGGGTGTCCAAGTGGAATACTATGCAAGCAAGGAGGAATGCATAGAGGCGCAAACAACACTTGAATCTCACTTTCATTTGAACTGGTCAAAGGAGGGAAGAATATATATATATATATGTGTGTGTGTGTGTGTGTGTGTATGTATATATGTATTGTGTACAGAAATACACTTCATTCAATAAGGAAGGAAATATACACACACAATTTGGTGCAGAACTACATGTCACTCAACAGAGATACAGGAAGGAAAGGGGAGAAGGGAGAGGAAAGAATAAGAAGGAAGCACACTCTGACCATGAAAGTTGAATCTCCCAGGCAAAATTTAAAAGGAAAGAAGGAGGGGGCAGCTAGATGGCAGTGGATAAAGCACCAGCCCTGGATTCAGGAGGACCAGAGTTCAAAGCTGGTCTCTGACACTTGACACTTACTAGCTGTATAACCCTGGGCAAGTCACTTAACCCTCATTGCCCAACAAAAAACAAAAAGGAAAGAAAGAAAGAGTAATAACTTGTGATTGGGGTCTGGGTGAGGGATAGAAAAGAGCAGCAGGAGATCAGAAGTAGATCGTATCAAACTTAGAGAAGTGGTCCTGAACACTTCTCACTCACCACTCTGTTTTTTTATAAATGGTATAATATAATAGAAAGGAGGTTAATACATAATTAATGATAAATGTGAATGGAATAAATTCACCAATAAAATGGAAGAACAGTAGAATGGACCAGAAAGCAGATTCCAACAATATATTATTTACAATTATATAAAACATATTTACAGACAATTAAAATAAAGAGTAAAATAGAGTAAAATCTATTATGCTATAGCTAAAATTTTGAAAAGGCCATAGCAGAGACAGATTTAATTTAAAAAGATAAGTATGGAAGTTACATTTTGCTGAAAGGTAGACAATGAATTAATATGAATACTAAACACAGATGCACTGAATGGCATAGAATCTAAGTACTTATAGAAAAAAGGTAAATAAACTACAAGAAGAAATAACTAAAACTATAATAGTGGGGGCTTCAGTGCAGCCCTAGTTATGGGTATTTGCAGCAATTGCTGTTTTTATCTCCCAAAAGTCAAATGTCCTGCCTTCCTCTAAGCTGTAAAACAGCTAGATATGCTTTGATGCCAGGAAACTCCAGGTAAAAGTCAATGCTCAAATATAGTAAACTATTGGGGTATAAGATTTAGAGGTCATCTAATCCATGCCCCTGCTCTTAATGATGAGGAGAAGTGACTTTCCTAAGCTCACATAGTCTGAAAGAAGCAAAAGTACTTGGAATTTGAACCCGCTTTAACTCCAAATCTAAAACTCTCTTGCCTGAAAACATCTACTCCTTGACCCATTTTCAAAAGTTTTGTCCCATATTACAGCATGCTTGATTTTATAAACTGCCCTAAATCCTTTTGAGAAATAGCTGGATATAAACTCCAAATAGACCCATAAAAACCCCCAACTCCACAGCTCATCACTGCTTATAGGCTTTCTGAATTGCATGTCCTGATTTTCACTTGATGAGAAAGCATTTCATTTGTACAAATGAGTTTCCAACCTAATATTTTAACTAAAAGAGCTATTAAAACCACAAGAGAATGTCCGCTCCAGTGAGGGCTGGATGGCAAAGCACAGCGGCTCAGCCCAGAGTTGTCTACTCCAAGTGAGCATTTGGCAGTCCCTTTTCTGGGTGGCAGAATGTAGGTGGCTTCTGAAAGTGATAGCCTAAATAATAGGCAACGAGTCACACCAAACCATCTTGGAGGCCTTTAGCAACAGGCAGACTTCACTTTGCTGCAGACACCATAAGATAACTTCTTTCAGCATTCTTTTGGCAGGAGGATTAGACCAGTCCGTTGCCACTCTGCCCCCATTGGCAGGAAAGGTAAAACTGAGGGGTCTTTGTTTCCCAAAGACCAAGTCTTTAAAAGTTAATGTTTAGGGGGGCAGCTAGGTGGCACAGGGGATAGAGCACTGGCCCTGAATTCAGGAGCACCTAAGTTCAAATCCGACCTCAAACACTTGAGACTTACTAGCTGTGTGACGCTGGACAAGTCACTTAACCCCAACTGCCTCACAAAAAAAAGGTAATGTTTAATTTTGAAGATTACTCAATGATAAGGCAAAGATAAGAAGTAGGGTGGCAGGGGGCAGCTAGGTGGCACAGGTGATAGAGCACTGGCCCTGGAGTCAGGAAGACCTGAGTTCAAATCCAGCCTCAGACACTTGACACTTAATAGCTGTGTGATCCTGGGCAAGTCACTTAACCTCAATTGTCTCACCAAAAAGGGGGGGGGGGAGATAAGAAGTAAGGTGGTGCCAATCTATCAGGCTTATTTTCCTTATATGTAGATTTAATTATGTCACTCCTCTGTTCAAAAACCTTCAGCAACTCCCTATTGTCTATAGATGAAAGTTCAAATCCTCTTGGCCTGGCATTCAAACCCTTCACACTCCAGCATCACTCCACCTTTCCAGTCTCATTTCATTCTACCTCCCACCTCCTACAAACAACCTGTACAAAAATGAGCATCCTTTTTATATATCAAGGAGAAAAAAATGAACCTTTATGTGATAGCAGACAGTTGTATCTGCTGACTGAGAAAATATATGATGACAAAAGGCTGTTGTGAATTCTGAAATGATTTGAATGAACTTGTGTTTTATTAATTACAACAGAATGCTAGACTTGACATCAGGAAGACCTGAGTTCGAATTATGCCTCAATGACTAGCCTGTCTAGGTCAAGTTAGTTAAACTCTTGGTGCCTCAGATTACTCATCGGTAAAATGGGAATAAGGACAAGTACCTCACAGGGTTATTGTGAGGATGGAACAGGATGTATATGTGTAGTGTTTTGTAAACCTTAAAGCACTTGTATAAATGTTACTTGTTATTCTTATTACTGTATACATTTGGAAAATCACAATGCATACATGTATGAGACAGTATTCATTCAATACTCTCCCCCAGGAGAGCAAAGATGCTGGATCAGCATCCCATTGGTCTCTGTGTCTCTATGCATGTAGGTCTGAGGTCAGTCAGTCCAAAGAGTCTGAAGCTCCAGGACTCAAAAAACGGAGAACCACTTTCCCCTTCTCCATCTTAGCTGTACATCTTGCCCTTCTTTTCCCATGAACATGCACTGCTGTCTTGTCTCCATGCCCTCACTTCTACTATTCTCTGTGCCTGGAAGGCTGTTTCCCTAGCCCAGAGAATTTTCACCTGTCCTTGAAGAGCTGCCTTTTTGAGGAAACTCTGCTGGATCCTCCAACCAGTAATGAGCCTCGCGCAACCCCATCCCAGGACCTCAAAGCATCAACATTTTGATTCGCGTTTCTCATGCGCTTGTCATGTGATAGCACATGCTATACTTATCTGGGTTGGGATCTTATAGCCTTCCTATGCCATGAGATCCATGAGAGAAGGGACGGGGTTTTATATAAACTTAGCGACTTCCCTACTCTTTCCCTCCGTGCTCTGACCGGAAGAGTCATCTGTGTCGCTGATTAGGATTGAATTTGTTAAAGGTCCTTGAATACCAGGCAGAATTTAGGCTTAGCCAATGGGGTGCCATTAAGGTTCTCTTAAGCTCTATAAAAGCGGTGCATTAATAGTGCTCTTAGCACCTAGGGATTCGGAGAAGCTCCTTTCAGGTGCTTTGTCATACAGAGGACTTGATTCCGCACCGGTCTCAGATCATAAACTTAATAGAGTAATCAGTGTTTAACTGTCAGCAAAGAACACAGCCACGTCTCCCAAGGTATCAGCAAGGGGATCGTGACCACCAGAGTCAAAGCTCTCACATGATGATGTGTGCCTAGCCCAGGCAAACTGGACAGACAAGATCTCCAGGGCTTAGGAACACCAAGACTCATAAACAATGGAGCCGGTTGTCAAGGGGGACTAAACATGCAGGCGGTGATAGGGAAACGGGAAGCAGCAGTCATCAAGTAACTAGGACAGGTGATTCGTCACCCGGGCCGATAAAGCCCTGCTATCAGCAGCCCCTGATGTGAGCGATTCCTGACCCGACTGCTTGCCTCAGCATATGAAGGATGAGTTATTACTAAGAGAAATGGTCTGCTCCTTGAGAGAACACATCAGCAGGATCATGCAAACCAGGGACTTCTGTGCCTGCAGCGTCTGCCTCCTACCCACCTCCATGTGAATTACTATTGTTCCTGCCCATGTGGATCTGAATCCCAAGAACATGATCTTATTTCTGTTGTTACCCTGGGGAGCACAGGTGCTGGGTCACCATCCCATTGGTCTCTGTGTCTCTCTGTAGAGCTTAATCTAGTTCCTCAATAAATCAGATCAGGATGGGAAGGTGATGCTAAGAATCTGGCATCTAAGTTTAACAAATCTGTTTTAGTTATATCCAGGAAGAAGTCAGCATCTTATCTTCATGTCAATGAAAGACAAATATCTAAATCAGAAATACTACTACTACTACTACTACTACTACTACTGCTACTACTACTACTGCTACTACTGCTACTGCTACTGCTACTGCTGCTGTTGCTGCTGCTGTTCCTCTTCCTCCTCCTCCACCTCCTCTTACTACTACTACTACTACCACCACTACCACTATTACTACTACTACTACCACCACTACCACTATTACTACTACTACTGCCACCACCAATACTACCACCACTATTACTACTGCTACTTCTAGCTAGCTAGCTAGCATTTATATAATGGTTTAAGGTTTTCAAAGTGCTTTACAAATATTATCTCATTTGATGTTCATAACAACCCTGAGAAGTAGGTACTATTCTTACCTCCATTTTACAGATGAAGAAAGTGAGACAAATAATGGTTTAGTGATTTGCCAAGGGTCACCCAGCTAATGTCTGAAGCTGAATTTGAATTCAGATCTTCCTGACTCTAGGTCCAGAGCTCTATCCATTGCCCCACTCTTGGCCCTAGTTTCCCAAGATCTATAGTGGTGATTCCCAGTCTTAGTTACCACTAGATGGTAGAAAATCCCATGTCCAACTGAATCATAGGAAGATAAACTGGATATAGTAGATAGCTGGAAGAAAGCTTAGAGCTCATCTGCTCTAATGCTCTCATTTTACCACTAAGGAAACTGAGAGGGAAAAAGAAGAAAGATCACTTGCCCAAGGTCACGCGGGAGTTAGTTGGTGTTCTTGGACTGCACAGCCTGTGCTCTTCCCATTATACTGCCCTATCTTGTTAGTAAAGTTGTTTGCATGTTGTCTCCTCCATTAGAATATAAGCTCCTCGTGGGCAAGTACTGTATTTTATCTTTATTGTCTCCCCAGTGCTTACCGCAGTGCCTATCACATAGTAAACTGTAGGTGATTCGTAAATGCTTCTTGACTTGACGGTGATCATTTTATCCATCCTCAATAAGAGGTAGTGATTCTTGTTACAGGGACGGGCAATGCAACACCCAGTCTCAGAGCAGATAACCAGGTATATCACTGAGAAAAAATTAAAACTATAGGGTATGGGAGTCAATCCTCCCTCACTTTTGCCTTTTCTAGCCAGTCCTTCCTTCCAGGCTCATCTCAGGTGCTACTGCTTCCAGGAAGCCTTTCCTGATCCTCCCCCAGTCAGTGGTGTCCTCTCCTGGGATTCAGTCTTCATCTTGCTAACTTCTTAGGGCATGTCACTTACTCTCTTTGGGGTTCATTTTCCTCCTTTGTATACTAAGGGCTTAGATAAACTCTGAAGTCTTTCCCAGCTCTGATGTTCCCTGAGTCTTTGAGGTCACAGTGGAAAGAACACCAGATCTGGAGTCAAAAAACACAAGTTCAAATCCTTGTGTGACCTTGGGCAAGTCCCTTACCTCTCTGGGCCTCAGTTTCCTCATCTGTAAAACAAAAGCCTGGACTAGACAACCCCTGAAGTCCTTGTCAATTCTGGTTATGATCTTATGATCCTATTCCTACTCCCTTAGAAATCACCTAATCTGTTTCTCTTGTTATACATATAGGGAAACTGAGGCATAGAGATAAAATCATTTGCCTCAAATCAACCCAATAACCCAGGTTTTCTAATTCCTAGTTCAGGGTGCCTTCCACTCAATCCATAAACAAACATTTATTAAGTGCCTACTTGTACCATTGCTGTGCTAGGGCACTGTAACACTTTGTCTCTCAATTCATTGGTCTTGTGTCTAGTATCTTTCAGGTAAAAGAAGAAGCCCCTTTCGATCTAGCTTAAATCAACAAAGCATTCAGATCTCCCTGAGGATGCTATCCAGCTGCTGGTACCATATGTTCTAACTGCACTTTCTAGCCTTTCCCAGTTCATAACTGACTTTCACATTTACTAGATGGGAATCATTATACTGTTTTTTGAAAATTACGGGGCAGCTAGGTGGCGCAGTGGATAGAGCACTGGCCTTGGATTCAGAAGGACCTGAGTTCAAATCCAGCCTCAGATGCCTGACACTTACTAGCTGTGTGACCCTGAGCAAGTCACTTAACCCCAATTGCCTCACCAAAAAAAAAAAAGAAAGAAAGAAAGAAAGAAAAGAAAAGAAAAAGAAAATTACTTAGAGATCTATTACAAGATTTCCAACAGGATGTACAATGGGGATAATAACAATGCCTATCCCCCAGAATTGTTGTGAGGATAAATGAGATAATGTTTGTAAAGTGCTTTGCAAACCATAAAATATTATATATAGGATATATCCTACTTATCACCACCACCACCATCATCTTATTCTCTCATACTTTTCCTTCTCCTTGTTTTCTACCCCCTCTTTATAAAGAGGAAGAGAATGGTAAGAGAGGAGTAAACTTAGCGCCTGCCCTGCTTCTCTTTCCATCACCACGAGCCCAATCATTAATTATCCTTTCTTTTCTTTTAAACCCTACTTTGAGATCCACACTCCCTAGAGTTTGTTTTGCTTAAGATTAATCCTTCCCTTAATATGCCCTCCCTTTTATTTCCACAGACCCCTTCTCATCTCCTTTCCCTCCTATATTTTTGTTGGATAAAATGCATTTCAGCACACAATTCTGTGTGTGAGAGAGTGGGTAGAGATTATTTCTTCCTTGAACAATTTCAGGTGAGAACTAGTTTTGTGTTTTCCACTCCCTTACTCCTTCATTCTTGTTTGGATACTCTTCAACTTGCACACTCCAATTTTGTGAAATTATTTCCCCACTGTTCCTCTTCCTTTTGCCCCTAGAATATTCCCTTTTTGATCCCATTCCTTTCTTCTTTTAAAGTCATCAAGACACAATAGAATCAGTCCCAGGTCCCTGTCTTACTAGTCAGTTCTTGGAAAAGACAAAGCAAGAATTGTCTCATAAAGTCATTAACTTCTATTTTGGTCCATTCTAATTTTGAAACAGTTTCTTGCTTAGGCAAGTTTATATACCTCTTGCACAAAGCTACTAATTGTTTTTCCAATTCTTTAATCTAACATTCCCATTTCACTTATAAAAACATTTCTTGAGCTCTTGCTTCATCTTTTCCAAGAATTCTATTTGAAATTCTGTCCAAACTCTATTTGCCTTTGAGGCTTTGCATTTTCTTCTGGGTTTGTTCTTGAACATCCCTATATGATAATCCTTTATGGTGGGATTCTTTTTTCATTGGCTCATTCTTCCAGGCATACTTCCTGACTTCAGCCTTCATGTTAGTGCCAGGCTATGTGCACCTCTAGAGGGAATGTTGGGTCTGAGCTTGTGTCCTCTTAGGTCCTACCAATACTTTTTTGAGCATGTGTTATTCCAGGATCTCAGGGACAGCTCAGGCTAGGGATGTGCAAGCTTCTAGTGCTCCCAAAGTTGTTCAACCAATGGCAAAATCTGATTATGGACCACTTGGTTTCAGTTTTGTAAGTTCTTGTCTGAGCAACACACCTGTGGGTTTTCTCTAGGTTGGAATTCTAGTATACCGATACTGGACTCTGCCATTATCAGCCAGCTGGAAAGTTTTATTGGTTCACAGGGACAGAAATGCAAGTTTTCCTTTGGTCTGGTTTTTCTGCCCTGGTGACTCAACTTCTGTCTTCATAATGGACTCGAGGCTATAATTGAGCCCTTCTGAACCACTTTACTCCTGTGATCAGTTACACAGCTTCTGCTTGCTTCTGGACTTGCTCCTCAATCAGTATATTATCTGGGGCTCCACTCCTCACCCTGGACCATCACCCCTAGGTTCGGGTCCCCTTTTTATCCACCCTGTATCTGTGACCCAGAACTGTGTGGTGAGTGCCAGAGCCTTAGCATTTTTTTCCTGCATCCAACACAAAATCAAGCCCTACTGTGTGAATCTAGGGATTCTTCTTGCCTTGGTGCACAGTCATGGCTCTCTTCCAGTACTTGTGCTGTACACATGTTCCTAGCTAGACCCTATCTGCAGCATCCACAGACTCTGTCTCTTTATGCCAGTACAGGCTGGAAAAATGACACTATGATCTTTTTCTTGGGTTTCCTGGTCAGACCTCAGTCTGATGCATTTTCAAGATCTTTGTAGAGGATTTGTGAGGAATAGCTCATCTCTGCTTCTTCCTATTGTTCTGCCACCTTGGCTCCTCTTCATGCAGTGCTCTTTTCATTGTGCCACATTGGATGTGAATGTAGTAATCTCAATGAGCTTCAGCTTCCCTCTGTCAAATAAGGACAAATATGCTTGCTTTGCCTACTTCATAGGGATGTTGTGAGAACAGCACTTCATAAACCTTTAGGCACTATACAAATATGTTCTTAATACATTTAAACAGAATGTACTCTTCTCCCTAGCAGGAGTGGAGAATGGAATATTCAGATTTGCTCAGTTACTGAAATAAATGATGCTATCCCTATTGACAACAGAGAGGAGAATCTTCCTCTTTCTCGGGCTCTTAACATTACAAATTAAATTCAGCTGGCAGGAGATTACAGATAGCTCTTCATTCTGAATATGTCTTTTTTCCACATCTCTGAATTTCCTCTCTTTGGGAGGTTACCCAGCCCCCCCCCGCCAAGTTTTTCTACCTGTACCCCTTCTCAACTACCAAACAACCTAGGCAATCATCTTACAGCCAAAGTGGGGGCTTAGGGCAGAGGATTCACTCACAGGCCATGGACCTCAACCTCCTCCCTACTAGATTAAAATGTAATTGAGAGGGGCAACCAGGTGGTGCAGTGGATAAAGCACCAGCCCTGGATTCAGGAGGACCTGAGTTCAAATCTGGCCTCAGACACTTGACACTTACTAGCTGTGTGACCTTGGGTAAGTCACTTAACCCTCATTGCCCTACCCAAAAAAATGTAATTGAGAAATGTTAAGCACATTAAATGAAAGTACAATACAACATAGATAATGCCCACTTGTGTTTTTCTAAGTCAATATGCCTTGGAAAGAGATTTCTGTTTCAATTTTATACCATTAGCCTAAGACACTGGGTCACCCAGCAGTGTCCTCAACACCAGCATTTTTAGAAATGTAGTAGGATTATAGATTTGTGGTTTGAAGGGGATTGAGAGGATATCTAGTCCAACTCTTTCATTTTACAAATGAAGAAACTGAGGCCCAGGGAGTTTAGATGATTTGCCCAAGGTCACACTAAATCACAGGTGGGATTTGAACTCGGATTCTCTGACCCCAGGCTTAATGTTCTTTTCATGGTGCTATGATGCCTGATTCTCAGGCCTCCATGACACTCAACATTTCCTGTCTCTCAGTGAAATGGGAAAAACAGAGTGTGAACCATAGTTTCTTAGCTAAATTAACCAATCATCTAGCTGGGCTGGACTTGGAGTTTGAAGACCCTGAGGTGGAATCCCAGTTCTGACACTTCCTAGTTGTACGATGATTCTGGTCAAGTAATTTCACAGCTCTGAGTCTCAGTTTCCCCATGAGCAACATAGATGATTGAGTTGAACTGAATAGAATCTTTCTTGCACCCCTTCCTCCACAAGGTATTGCAAGGGAAGCATTTTCCAAACCCCAAAGCAAGAGAGACATGGAAGTTATTGTTCTGCATCATTTGTGGGTATCCCCTGTTCAAACAGGTCAGAAACCACCCAGGGGAATTTGGGACCTGGGAGGTATATTTGGTTTTTTGTTTAAATTTAATCTGGCTGTGGATTTTGACGGTCCTCAGCTTCCCATCCTTATTCCTCCGTCATTTTTCAAACCTCTCCCCATTTCCTCCGCCTTTCAAAATGAGCCTTATTCTTTCAATTGGTCTTCCAAAATTGAATTACAGCAATGGCTGGTTTTGTCTCTGGGTGAATTTACATCTGCTCCTCCTCCTGTGACACAGGCAGATGGAAGACCCAGCTCAGCTGGCTCTAGGTTTCTGGCTAATGGCCAAATCACTGAGCCTCATTTTCTGAGCTGGGCTAGACAGGACTGAAGATCAGCTTGACCCCAAAAAGAAATAATAACAACGATGATGACAATAGTAGCATGAACATAGAGCGTTAAGGTCCACAAAAGGCTTTACAAACATTATCTCATTTGATCCTCACAACAACACTGGGAGGTGGGTGCTTTTATGGTCACCCCCATTTTACAGTTGAGGAAACTGAGGCAACCAGAAGATAAGTGGTTTGCCCAAGGTCACATGGGTAGTAAGTGTCTGAGACTGAATTGGAACTCGGGTCTTCTTAACTTCAGGTCTAGCACTATCCATTGCAGTACCTAGCTGCCCCAGCAGAATCCGAAGTCAACATGTGGGCCAGAGGAGGTCATTTGAGAGGACAGTCATGGTAGAAATAGAAATCAGAGGGCAGGTCCCTGGGGAGCAGGGGTTCCAGCTGACTGATGGGAGGGGAGAGGTTATTTTTGGGAGGAGGGCATCTGTTGTGCTGAGCTTCTGAGTGAGCTTAGCTGGGGCTCCAGCTGGCCCCCCTTCTCCAGGGGAAGGCTGTAGGGACCCAGCTGGTTCTTGTAATCAAGTCCATTTTGAGTCAATGGCTGGCTTCCTGCCTCTATAGCTGGCCCCAGAGGCAGTGTGGCAGAATGGGGAGGGGACCGGGGAGGAGACACCAGGCAAAGGGTGACCCAGCTCTGCCAATGAGGAGGGACCAGACTCAAGCAGTGGTCCAGATCACACAGCAAAACAGAACAAGGATGTCCAGACCTTGGCAACCATGAATCAGTTCAATCACTAGATGCTAGTTCAGCCTCTCCTCCTAGCAAGAAGAAGAGGGAAGAACAGGAAAAGGGATGGTGCTGTTGTTGGCTCTTTAAGAAAGCTGGGGCAGCAGAGCTTTGGGGGCAAGAAGGTAGGAGTTGCAGATAATTATTTCAAAGATTGCTCCAGACTATTCACCCTGATTCCATTTGTAGGCAGCAGATAAGAGCAATGAAAAGCAGAGCTCTGGGATGATGTTCATTCAAATGGCTGTTTTTCTGTGTTTGCAAAGCTGATTATGTTAGGAGGAGGAGGAACTCATGAGGTGGACTTGTGAGTGTGGGCATCTGTTGTTTCTGGGTGCCATTCCTGTGGAGATAGCACTTTGGGGTCTATTGAACTGAATGACTCATGCTGCAGAGCTGTAAGCCAGAACCCCAAGAGCCCTCCCTCTCATGGGGGGAGAGACAGACAGTCAGAGAGAGAGAGACAAAGACAGAAAGAAAGGGAGAGGGAAGGAGTGGAGAGAGACCTGAGAGACAGAGACAGACAGACAAGAGACAGAGAGATAAGAGGGAGAGAGAGGGAGACAAAGAGAGACAGAGAGACAGACAGGCAGACAAGAGACAGATAAGAGGGAGAGAGACAGACAGACACAGAGAGAGACAGAATGAGAAGGCGTATTTATTAATGGTTTACTATATTCTAGGCACTATACTAATCTCTGGGGATACATATAAAAATAAATGAGACAGCTCTTGGCCTCAGGGAGCTTATATTCTAATGGGTGTAAGGGGCTAAAATTCTAGCTAGTCTGTCTAAAATATCTAATGAGTGGTCGCCAATAAATTAGAAGCTTTAGCAAGAGTTTAGACTTTTAAGCATTTATTAAGGAGAATAAGAATTTGGTGAAGAGAGAAAGGCCTAGAATCATCTATCTATCTTGGGGAGCTACAGTTCTGCTCTGCTCTCCGTGAGAGTCCTGACAAAAGAGAGTGACAGTGCCAGCCTCGCCCACTCTTCCTCCCACAAGCAAAGGTCACTTCCTGACGCGAAAGAAAAGCCACATGTCTTGCCCTCAGGCGCCTTCTCCTCATGGCGGAGCTTTCCTACAGTAAGTCTCCAGCAGGTGGCGTCATTCCAATTGTTACATGTGGGAACACTGCACACAAAAGGATTCTGGAAAGGAAGGGGGGCATGAAGTAGAGTCCACAGGAAGAGATAAGACCTTCTCAGTGTCCCAGGGAACTCTAAAAACCACAAATTTCAGACGTGTTTGCTGACCTGCACTGGTGGAGGGAGTTCCCTACAGGAATAGAAGCACAGGTGCAAACTAAAATGGAGTTACAGCATTTGAGAGCTTGGAAGGGACATGTTGGTGGGGGATGGGGGAAGGGTAGTGTGGCAGTAGATGAGGCAATAGCGAAATAAAAGAGAAATGTGGGTGGAGAGAAGCCTAGGAAAGGGCTTTGGAGTTTTAGCAGCAGAGTGTATCACTAGACTCCCAAGATCATTTCTTGGCTTTCTGCCCCATTTAGTTTCCTAGCAGGAGGGTGGTCTGGCCCCAGAACAGGCAGAAGCAGGACTGTGGAAGAGGCTAGGATTTTCGCCGCTGAGGGAACTGAGCTAACTGAGGAAGGGGCTCTTCGAGCTGAGTTCTGCTGAGGAGAGCTGAACTCTGCGGTCTCTGCTGAGCTACAACCTGTTAATGATTTATGGTGGAAGTCAGCTAACCTCCTCAGAGGTTGAGACACTAGGGAAAAGTGAATGATGGGGGGAAAATAGCAATTCTCAGGATAGGGACCTCGTTGCCAGTCGAGACTAATTATTAGGAGAAGGGCTGTAGGAAATGGAAGGTAAATGAATTCTTCTCAGTCCCAGTTGGCAGAAAGGATTAATAATGATCGTTGCTGTAATTATTTTTGTTAATAAAATCCATTTGCCAACCCTACTGTGATCATTTTCTTGGTGAATTTCTATTCGGTAGGTTCCGTGCATGTCCACTCTCCTGGTTGGCTCAGCCCTCTGTGGTCACATCCGTGTCCTTTTCCATATCACTCATCTTTTCTAGGTTGGGTTCCCCAAGCTGCTGTTGAAGATCAGCCGCTGGAGAGCCCCAGGAAGGAACCTCAAAAATCTAATGCCCTCTTTTTTGTTGTTGTTGTTGTTTGTTTTGTTTTGTTTTGTTTTGTTTTTTGCAGGGCAGTGGGGGTTAAGTGACTTGCCCAGGGTCACACAGCTAGTAAGTGTCAAGTCTCTGAGGTCGGATTTGAACTCAGGTCCTCCTGAATCCAGGGCAGTTGCTTTATCTACTGCGCCACCTAGTTGCCCCCTAATGCCCTCTTTTTACAGAGGAAAAAAACCCTGAAGACCAGAGAGGCTGAGGAACTTGCTGAAGGTCACTCAGTAGGTACCTGGAGAAATAGGACTAAGAAATCCCTGCTCTCCAGTCCTGCCTTTTCTTCCCAGACTGCTGCCCACACAAGACTCAGTAAGATCCAGGTTCAGTATAACTGCAAGGCAATAGGGAGAGAGATCATTTCCTTGGTATACAAAAAGTGGTGGGGAGCAAGCTAAGAAATAGGGGTGGAAGTCCAAAAGTCTGTTTGTAGAAGTCAGCACTGAGAAGAACAACGAGGATGCCACATGGAGATCAACTGAGCATCTTTTAGTAACCCCAGCCCTTTGATGGAGTAGGTATCCAAATTTCAGTAGACTGATACTGAACTCTCAAAGCAGGCTGGGAAAATCCTCAATGGCAAACCATCCCAGTATCTTTGCCAAGAAAACCCAAAATGGGGTCACAAAGAGTCAAGTATGACTGAAAAAAATGCCTGAAAAACAAAAATGTTTTGCATACAACAACAATAATATCAAATTACATAGCCAAAATAGAGGCAACTCAGACCTGACCTGAGCTTGGAGTCAGGAAAACTTGGGTTCAAATGCTGCCTTTAGCTGTGTGACACAGGACAAGACTCTTCAGGGTAATAATTGTGTCGGGAAAATTTTTAAGTCTGACGGAAGAACAAAAACAACAAAGTTTCCAGGCTGAAGCAAATAGGTTTATTGAGAGAGAGTTAGTCCCCCAACAAAGCCAATAGGTTTATTGAGAGGGTTTTAGCCTCCCAATATATCCGGTCATCCAGGCATTGGGCCTGAAAGACCCAGAATTACACAATCCATGGGTTTATATACCCTTCCAAAGTTACACTTGTACAGTATTATATCATTAGTTGCACTTCTAAAATTAAAACATATTCTTAGGAAATATAAGGAACTACCTAAATGACCATAAATGTCAGCATTATGATGACAATAGGGTGGGTCATTGTCAGGCCACTGGTCAGCAACGTGAACTCTTTATAGAAAAGTATGTCACTTGTGATTATTAAAATATAGCATTGCTGACTACTAGATCTTGTGATATTACCTAATGCTTGACATTGGAAAATTAGGAAATATGAGAAAAGACTTAACCTTTTGACCTTATGTAATCTATATTAAATAGAATAAATCACAATTTTTTAGTTAATATATTGATTATTATCTTAAATCACTTATAACTATGGTAAATCTCTTATAACTAAGGGATGGGGAAAATCTCACTCACAATTGGGACAGGGCAACCTGGGTTATAGCCTGAGGCTGCAAAATGTAAATCTTTGACTACCCTTTCTACTGCTCAAGGTGCAGCTAGGGGATGCCTTAGCACATAGCACACTGGGCCTGGAGTCATCTTCCTGAGTTCAAATTCAGCCTCAGACACTAGCTGTGTGACCCTGGGCAAGTCACTTAATCCTGCTTGCCTCGGTTTTTTCATCTGTAAAAGGAGCAGAAGGAAATGGCAAACCACTCCAATATCTTTGCCAAGAAAACCCCAAATGAGATCAGGAAGAGTCAAACACAAGTGAAAAAACAACAGAACAACAACAAATCTACGTACTTGCCTACACGCTGTTTTGTGGGGCAGAATATATGCTCCTTGACTAATGCAGAAATATGTTTAATGTGATTGTACATATATAACCTATATCAGATTGCTTGCTGTCTTGGGGAGGGGAGAGGGACAGGAGGGAGGGAGAAAAATTTGAAACAAGAAATCTTATAAAAACAAGTGTTGAAAACTATCCCTACATGTAACTGGAAAATAATAAAATACTTTTATGGGGAAAAAATAAAATAAAACAACTATAGACAAAACAAGAAAAAATATTAAAAAAAGAAAAAGTACTGAAAAGAAAAAAAGAATATATGCTCCTTGAGAACAAGGATTGTATCATTTTTGGTTTTTTAGCTCCTAGTTCTAGCACATAGTAGGTACTCAAAAAATGTTTCTTGGATGAAACTAAGTTGTTGGTCTTTGAGAGCTTCCCTGGGGCTTAGTATTGTACACTCTAGGCATTTAATAAATAGCTACTGAGCTGCTGGGTAGAGTGGGACACGTGACTCCCAAACTGCTTCAGAAGGAAGCGAGATGTCTTTCTCAGATCCCTAGGTGGGTTGGACAGGAGTGGAGTGAGGCGTTCCAAGGGGAACCAGCCAAGAGAAATGAATGGCTCATTTTTCCTTTGCAATCGACGATGAATGCAGTGACGTCATCCTACCCATTAGCTTAGAGAGAAGGTATTTGCGTGAATTTATTTTGATTCTAGGCTTTAGATTCTCTAACTTGTGCCAGTAACTTTGCATTGCAATGCTCTGGTTTGAATTCTTGGCCTGAGAGAGATCCCTGAAGGTCACCTTGGCCATCTCCTGGCCTCCCAGAAGAGCCAAAGGGTCGCATAGGATTCCGCTGGGAGCCTGAAGACCCAGGTTCATGTGCCAGCTCTTTTTCTTCCTGACTGCATGGCCTTGGGCAAATCATTTGCCCCCTCTAGGCCTCAGTGACCTCATCTATCAAATGAGGGGACTGAATGAGACGATCCCCATGGTCCCTTCCAGTTCTAAATCTTATGACTGATTATAATAGGCAGAACTCAGAGGGATAGGCTAGGTCATCCGAGGTTCCTCCAGGCTCTGAGATCCCTTGTTCTAAGTTCTCTTTGAGATTTAACCTTCTATGGTTTGGTCTAAGACACCCCACTGTGGCTTTCACCACTCCTCCATGTGTGGTCCCATTCTCTCTCTCCTACCTTATTCCCCCACTGGAACCTCTGTTCCAACAGGGGACATTTCCCGGCTGTCCCCCCAAAACCCCATGAATAATCTCTCTCCCTTGCCCACTAATTATATTAATAACCGCGGTGATAATAAACATAACAGACCCTTTTACAAGGCTTCAAGTTTTACAGAATTACGTTATTTCATTTTAACCTAGGGAGATTTGTTTTGCTTGTTAGGTATCGAATAGGAGGAGGAGGAGGAGAAGGAGAGAGGAGGGCCCTGGGCAGAGTCTTGGAAGGCACCCCCCAATCTGTGGATGTGATATGAAGGAAGGGCCAGCAAAGGAGCCTACCTCTCATTGTGTTTAGTTCTGAGCACCACGCTTCTGAAATGATGATAACCGGTTAGAGAAGGGCAGCGAGGATGCCAAGAGTAATGGAGAGTCTCTCTGCCGAATGAAGGTCAGGTGAGGGAACCAATGATGGCTTGCCTTGAAGAAGAGAAGCCTAGCTGGGAGGGAACGCTGACTTCAAATACCTGAAAGGCTGTCGTTATAGGGAAGAGGGGTTAGGCCTGTTCGCCTGGACCCCAGGGGCAGAGCCAGTAGCACTCAGTGGAATTTTGTGACAATGATACAGATTTCAGCTCAATGGAAGGAGAAAACAATTCTTACTATAAGGCGGTAAGGAAGAAGGGGCAGGGGGAGTTTCCACTCTGATCACAATGAATAGAATCACAAAAGGCCCAGGTGCCTCAGTGGAATCAGTCAATCAATCCCCAAAGGTGGTCACTAAGTATACACTAGCTGTGGAGGGATTTTGCTACAACCCCACCACAAAGTCCCATTATATATTGGAGAAGATTATGGATGGAGGTAAATGGCACCTTACAGGCTAGGCAGTAACTGCCCCAAAGGCAGTAACTGCCCCAAAGAATCAGAACGGCTCCTGGGTCGATGTAGAACAATCACAGACAGCCTAGGTCCAATTCCAGATCCAGCTCTCTGGGACTCTTTGGGAAAATCATTCCCAAGCACTGGAACCCTCACTTTGGAGCTCGGAATTCCCCCCACCCTTTACCTTTTACATAGGCCCAGGGGTGTGTCTGATTCTTTCAGCCAATCACACAATGCTGCCTGTGCAGCTCCTCTGCATCTATCCAATGGCCTGAGCCCTGCAATTCTCCCAGATTGATTTCAGATTTTCCCTGTAGTGGAGGGGTTGTAGGTAAATCCCTCAACAGCTAATTTACACTTTGTGGTTACAATTGGAGATTCACTGATTGATTCAATTGAGCAGTCTAGGACTTCTGTGGTTATGTTCATTTAGGGAGGGGGTAACTAGGTGGTACAGTGGATGGAATACCGGCCCTGAAGTTGGGAGGACCTGAATTAAAATCTCACCTCAGACACTTAATTAGCTGGGTGACCCTGGGCAAGTCACAACCCCAATTGCCTTACACATCCCCGTGCCATCTCCAATCATCCTGATGTATATCTTGCCACCGGACCTAGATGGCTCTGGAAGAGAGAGTGAGGCTGGTGACCTTGCACAGCCCTCCCTCGATTAAATCCAATTCACTGCAAGTTATGACATCACAGGGCAGCTAGGTGGCGCAGTGGATAGAGTACCGGCCCTGAAGTCAGGAGTACCTGAGTTCAAATCCAGCCTCAGACACTTAACACTTACTGTGACCCTGGGCAAGTCACTTAACCCCAATTGCCTCACTTAAAAAAAAAAAAAGAAAAGAAAAAAGAAAAGTTATGACATCACCTGATGTCATGGTCCTCTTCAAGAATGAAGGACAAACAACAACAGCATCATTTAGGGAAGGACTCTGGTTGCATTGAACTCAAATAGAAATGGATCCTTGCCACTATATATTGACTTTGAAAACCACAGATTAGCATTATCTATGCTGTTTTGTATTTTTAATCACTCTGTTAAGCATTTCCCTATTACATTTTAATCAAGTTTGAGCTGGATTCAGGAGTTGGGCAGCTCCAAACCACTGGGACCAGTTTTGCCACTTTTGCACACTTAAGAATTAAAACCTGATCAGCCTCAGAAGATACTGAGTTTCCTTGGAAAGGAGACTTTCAGGAAATGCCAGCTTACCACCTGTTTCAGTCATTGCAGAGTGGATTCTTCCTGTCCAGGTATGGCATCTTCCAACTCAGAGATTCTGTCATTCTTCTCTTGATCTCTCTATATTAATCTCCTCAGAGGAATGATACCATGAAAATGCTTTCAGAAGAATAATCTGGCAGCAAGTACAGGCTCGATTGGAAAGAGGGAACCTTGGGAGACCAGTTAGGAGTCTATTGCTATCATCCATAATGCCAAATTCAGATTATGTCCACAAGTTTTACAGTCACCATCAATTTGGGAGTATTGGAGCAGGAAGTACAATTTAGATAAATGAACAAGAAAAACTAGCTTAGATGGCATTCATTTTCTCTGTGTCTTTTCTTATTTTTACAGCCCAGAATTGTAGACTCTCCAAGTTGGAAAAGATCATGAAGGCTATTGAGTCCAGTCCCACAAATACAACCCAAACTCCATTTTCTCATTCCTTTGGTAGTACAGGTTTTGCTTCCCACAATCCCAAAACAAAAGGCAGTCCTGTTACAACCACAGAAGGGAGAGACCAGAAGTGGTGCAGTGATGTATAGGTGTATAGACTACATTAGGAGAGAGAGGCACAATGGAGGTTCTTCTCACTCTGGTTGGACCGCCATTTTGGGGATTGTGTTCAGTTCTGGGAGCCACATTTCAGGAAGGACATAGATAAGCTAAAGAATATCCAGGGGATAGTTACCAGAATGATGAAAGGTCTCGAGATCATGAGTGTCTACTAAGGCATTTCCCCCACCCTTCCCCTTGCTTGCAGGGCACAGTTAATCTCCTGGCTTCCTGCCTCTCATTCCTTATTAGGAAATTCAGAAAATATGCTCATTTCAGGGGAAGATTGCCCTACTACCTTCTTCCACGGATAACAGGGCAGTCTCCTGGCAATACCACATAGTTCTTTGTCTCAAACTTTATATAAGTTTGAGCCCTAAGGAACTTTGAGCCTTTCAAGTAGTTTAGATATCATTGTACCTCCATAGTCACCCCACTGCATGCTGTCCCTTGACTAAAGGCAATGGAAGCCTTGTGCTTTTATGGAGAGATTGGGAAGGACAAAGGGGAAGGAGAGAAAAGGGAGAGAGAGAGAAAGAAAGAGAAGAGGGGAGGAGAGGGGAGAACAGAGGAGAGGAAAGGGGAGAGGAGAAGAGAGAAAAGAGGAGAGGAAAGAAGGGGATAGAGAGGAAAGGAGAGAGAGGGGGATAGAGAGGAGAGGAGAGAGAGGGGGAGAGAGAGGAGAGGAGAGAGAGGGGGAGAGAGAGGAGAGAGGAAAAAGAGAGAAGATGGAGGGACGGGGAGGGAAGGAGAGAGAGAGAGAGAGGGAGAGAGAGAGGGAGAGAGGGAGAGAGAGAGGGAGAGGGAGAGGGAGAGGGAGAGAGAGAGAGAGAGAGAGAGAGAGAGAGAGAGAGAGAGAGAGAGAGAGAGAGAGAGAGAGAGAGAGAGAGAGAGAGAGAGGAGGACACTCCAAGGTGTAAATCATTTGACAGCCAGGAAAACACAATTTCATGCTAAGACTGAATGGGTTCCTAAGACCAGTCATTTCCATTTCCAATCCTTAGTTTGAAGAGATAACCAGAAAGGGGTATACACCTTTGGAGAGGCATAAAATCATAGGGAACTATCCAGGGAGGGAGACAGATTAATAACAGTAATGAACAAATAACTAGCATTTATATAGAGCTTTAAGGTTTACAAAGCACTTCATAAATGTTATCTCCTTTGATCTTCATCTGGGAGGTAGGTGCTGCTATTATCCTCACTTTTACAGATAAGGAAACTGAGATTGAAAGAAGTTAGGGTACTTGCCCTAGGTCACACAAATACTAAATGTCTGAGACAGGATTTGAATTTAGGTCTATCATGACTCAAAATTCAACATTTTATCTACTGTACTACCCAGGTACCTCTGATGTAGGAGGCCCTATAACCCAGTAGGGAGCTTCCCTTCATGAGCTCAAGTCACCAAGCCCAGCTGAGTTACATCTCAGAATCCTGAAAGGATTGGCAGATTTTATTGCTAAGAAGCTTTCAGATGTCTTTAAAAGACATCCCATGGAAGGGGGGCAGCAAGGTGGTGCAGTGGATAAAGCATGGGCCCTGGATTCAGGAGGACCTGAGTGCAAATCTGACCTCAGACACTTGACACTTACTAGCTGTGTGACCCTGGGCAAGTCACTTAACCCTCATTGCCCCCCCCCACAAATATATCATGGACAATGGGAGAGGGGCCATAGGACTAGAGAAGGGCAAAATGTGTCCTGAATTTTTAGAAATGAAAGAGAATAGAGTCTGAAAACTTTATTCCAGTAAACTTGACTTAGATTCTTGGCAAATTCAAGAAGGGATTATTAAAGGTATGGTTAAAGAACATCCAGAAAAGAAAGCAGTGACCCATTATGGGCCCATCAAGAACTTGATAGAGCTTCTATGCCCACCCTACTAGACTGGTAGGTCAGAGTAACGGGTGTAGACTTTACCCCTTTCCCATGGGATGGCTCTTCAAATACCTGAAGACAGTGATGGCCTGTCCCACCCTCCCATCCTGCCACCCAGAACCATCTCTTCTCTAGGTTCCTTCAACCCTTCCTCATATTTCCAGATCCTTGATATCTTGTTCCCATTCCTCTGGATGTGTTCCATCTTGCTACTGTTTCTCTTCAGAAGAAGTGCCCCAAATTGGACACACCAGTGAGGGTGTGGTTTGATCAGCAGGGATACTATATTTCTTCTTCTTCTTTTTTTTTTTTTTAAGTGAGGCAATTGGGGTTAAGTGACTTGCCCAGGGTCACACAGCTAGTAAGTGTTAAGTGTCTGAGGCCGGATTTGAACTCAGGTACTCCTGACTCCAGGGCCGGTGCTCTATCCACTGCGCCACCTAGCTGCCCCCAAGGGATACTATATTTCTATTATTTTGGCCTAGAACAATAGATTTACAGAACCAAATCTTGGGAGAGTAGCAAAAGCACTGTCAAAGACCCAGCTCTGTCATTAACTCTTGGAGTGACCTTGAACAAGTGATCTGCCCTCTCTAAACTCCGCCTTCTTCATTGAGAGGATGAAGAGGTTGGATTAAACCAGATGAACTCTAAGGGATCCCTTCTAACTCTGTTGTGTCATGACAATACACTGTGCTTATGTCCCTAGGAATGGGTGAGGGGTCCTAAACTCAGCAGATTCACTCCTTGAAACCATGAATCCAGAGATTAAAAAAAGGAAGGAAGGCATCTGTCAACAGGGAATGAAAGAATAAGTGAATAAAAGAATGAATGAGTAAATGAATGGAAAAATATTTATTAAGGCTTACTATGTGTCAGGAACTGTACTAAGCACAGGAAATATAGAGAGAAAAAGCAAAACAGTCGTGCTCTCGAGAAACTTACATTTTACTCGGGGAAGACAACCTACATAGGACAATAGTGGCCTGGGTTGAATGTTTGGGACAGAGAAGTCTAGTTGGAGATGGAGACTAGAGCAAGGAGGCAGGTGCGTGGACTTAAGGGGGCAGAAGGGAAGCCACCTGAGGAGAAAGTTATGATTAGGCTATGGGTGAAATGTGGGAGAGTTTGGACCAAAGGAAGGCTTGAACAATTCCATTGCACAAGGTTACAAAAGAAGCACAACTCTGCTGATGCTAATGAACAAATGTGTGGTTTGTTATGCGTAGGTGAAGTCTGACAACTAGGGGATGAGGAGAAGAGATTAGATGGTCACAGAATGACTGAGAAGTCCCTCTATAAGAAGGGTCAATAAAAAGAGGAATTAGAAAGCTCAGAATTATTTTTAATTGTTTTTAGCCTCACTCTCCCAATCTCTCCTGGCTGAAAATACAGCAGCCCCTTACAGGCCTAAACCCCACTATTGACTGATTGACATGGGTGTTTCATCTCCAATAGGGGGGGCCTGTTCATTCCTCCCTGGGTAGCTTGGTAACTCCCTGTCCAGGGTCTCTAGGACCTCACCAAATTGGTGCCAGACTGTGCAGAAACCCAATCAGCTTTGCCCTAAATTCAGGACTCCTCAACGCAATTGATCCATCAGCCTCAGCCTCCCCAAAAGCAAGAATTACAGGTGTTCAGCCCCACACCTGGTCCAGAAAGGATTTTTAAATACCTATTGGTGGGGTGCACAGTGGAACAGGCACCAAACAGAATCTGGAGAACACAAATGTGACAGTCACTCGCCAAGTGATCTTGGGTCACTTTCCCTCTCTTGGCATCAATTATCTCATCTTTTAAAAGGATAAGGATTGACTAGATCAGAAGTCCTCAACCTTTTTTTTCTTTTGTAGCATTCTGATGAAACTGAGAATCCCCTTCTCAAGATAATGTCTTTAAATGTATAAAATAAAATGCAAAGCATTGCAAAGGAAATAAATTCTATTTCCCAATCCAAATTCATAGACCTTATGAAAGCTACCCACAGACCCCAAATTAAGAACCCTGTGATTCCATGGCCTTCCAGCTTCTTTCAGACCCTGCCGGACAAGACCTACAGTATTCAGTGGTGATTTTATGTATGAAAAAAAAGCACCGATAGTCCTGTCTCAGAAGCCTGGATTCCAGTGCCAGCCAACTGTGCTGCTTCCTTGCTGTGTGTGGGGCTTTGGGGGAAGTCCCCACCTCTCTGGGCTTCATTTTCCTCGTCTAGAAAATGACCAGATTCAGACCAGATGACCTTTCCAAGGTTTCTTTCAGTCCCATTGTTCTGGGAGCCTGAGATCGGAGCTAAGAGCTTGGCTGAATTGAGACCTCAGTTTCACTCTTGTGTCTTTCCACCGCCTCACTAGCCCCTGTGGAGGGGACAAAGCTCCTCAGGCAATCTCCCATTTCTGCCATGAGGGTCCAGCCTGTTTATAATCACTGCTTTGTCGCCATCTGTAGGCTGCCCAGCCCATAGACAGCACATTTATAATCCTCCCTCCAGGATAATCTACAGTCAAAGGATTTCTCTGAGAAAAGGTGCAAATTAGACCTGCAAGAGGCCATGTAGTGCATTCCCCTTGTTTTATAGAGTGGGGAATTAAGGTCCAGAGATGGGTAGCAAATTACCCAAGGCCAGGGCCAGATCCGTGATTTCAGCGATATAGGGAACTAACAGGTGTGGAAATTCTCCCTGTAGAAGCAGGTTGGCACCTTCAATGCACCTTATAGTATTAGCAAGCCATCCAGAGCTCTGAGAGGTTGAGTGATTTGTCCAGGGTCACACAGCCTCCATGTGCCAGAGACCAGACCTGAACCCAGATCCTCCTTGTTTGGAGGCTGGCTCCTCATGGGCCACACTCTAACAGCCAGTAAGTGACAGAAACCACAAAAGCTGCATCTGGACAAGCTGCTGACACATCTCACCTCATCTTACCCTCACAACAATCCTGTGAGGTGGGTGCCATTATTATCCTGTTGTGTCGATTAGGAAACTGAAGTTCAGAGAGTTTTTCAAGTTATAGTAGGAAGAATACAGTATTTGGAGTCAGAGGAGCTGGGTTCCAATCCTCTGTGAATACAGCACAGTGGCTGGCACATAGATGGGCACTTCACAAATGTCTGTTGATTGATTTGAACATGTTTCATCACCTCTGGGCCTCAGGTTCCTCCTCCCTGGCCAATGGAACAATAAATACTCAGACCAGAGGTGCACATTCCACTAAGGAGACAAAGCCAGGGCCCAAATGTAGTATCAGTGGGAGTGTTTATACCCTGTTTATATATCATTTTAAAGTTTACAAAATGCTTAACAATCATGGCTCACTTGGGCTTCACCAAAATGCTGTAACATCGGTTTTTGTTGTTGTTGTTGCTGAGTCATTTCAGTCTTGTCTGACTCTTTGTGACCCAATTTGAGGTCTTCTTGGCAGAGATACTGGAGTGGTTTGTCATTTCATTTCCTTCTTCAGCTCATTTTACAGATGTGGAAACCGAGGCAAACAGGGTGAAGTGATTTGCTCAGGGTCCCATATAGCTAGTGAGTGTCTGAAGCTAGATTTAATTTCAGGCCCAGCTCTTTGTCCACTGTGTGGATTCTGTGTGACCAGAGTCACAGGTGAATTGTGGGAAAATCCCAAAATCCTCAATAGCGGTCTGCCTGCTGGTCATCAAATCAGCATGTAGTTTGAGGAATTTAAGGAACAGTAGAATAAACCCTTCTGACCTCACAACTTTTCTGTACTGCCTTAATTCATTCATTCATGCATGCATGCATTCAGTCATTCATTTGTTCACTGTAGGCTGATCTAAGATTCATAGTCTTAAGGGGCCTAAGAGATCTAATCAAGCACCCTTTATTTTACAGAGAAGGAAACTGAGGCTCACATTTCTACAGCACTCCTAAGGTTTACAAAGCTCTTTCCTCACGACAACCCTTGGGGGAGGGGGGTGGATGGCATGAGCTTCTCCATTTTACAGTTGAAACTGAGACTTGGAAAGCATGTATTTCTTCCTAGGGTCACATGACAGATCCAGGACCCAGCCACATTGAGCAAAGCATGGTAGGTAGTGAAGGAGGGTCATGGTAAACGTTTGGGAAGGCTTTTGAGCTGAGCCTTGGAAGACAGGTAGGATCTGGGCAGACAGTTATGGGGCAATGGCATTTCAGGCAGAGTGGAGGATATGATAGGAAAATACCAGGTATGTTGCAAGAATGCTGAGTAGTGGGGGCAGCTAGGTGGCGCAGGGGATACAGCACAGTCCCTGGATTCAGTAGGACCTGAGTTCAAATATGACCTCAGACACTTGACACTTACTAGCTGTATGACCTTGGGCAAGTCACTTAACCCCCGTTGCCCCACCAAAAAAAAAAAAAAAAAAAGAATGCTGAGTAGCCCAGTTTGGCTTGTGGTTTGGGCTAAGACTAGAAAAGTGGATTAGGGTCAGATCTAAGAGGGCCTTGAATGCCACACTAAGGAGTTGGAGATGTCCGCTCAGAATGTGGATCAAGTATACCCCAGGGGGGCCAACACCTTTTGGATTCCTTCATGTCCTGGTTTGATTTAGCACCAAGGTCCCTTCCAACTCTCAAATTCTGTGATTAACAGTGATCCTTCCCAAATGTGAATTGTTGAAGTGAAGGCTTTTGAGCAGGGGATAGTGAGACCCTCAGGTCTGTACTTCAGGAGGAAAACCTAGCCTTCACTGCAGCCCTTAAAATTCCACCAATTAGAAGGTTAATGTCACTTTGAAAATCCAAACACCCTCAGGGGAGTTGTCATTCACACCTAGGTGTGAATGGGAGAGTTCAATCCGCCTGGGAGTGTGAGTTCTGATATGGGGGGAGGGAAGAAGGGAAAAGGGGATTTGGGAGCCAAGTCCTGAGTTTCTGACCCAGCTCTCTCTCTCTCTGTTGGAAAGGAACTAGGGAACCACAACCAGCCTCCTCTGCTCTGTATGATGTGGGAGAAAGAATCCCAGACCTAGAATCAGATCTGGGTTTGAATATTGCCTCATGACCAGGCAAATCTCACCCTTTTGGAGCCTCAGTTTCTTCCTCTGACTGTTGTCTGGGTGAGTCGTCCACCAGGGGCCAGCCTTCAAGGTGACCCAAATGAATGAAGCTGTCCTTGGCTTTGCTGCTGGCCTCAAAGCACAGCTTCTGGGAGTGTCCAGTGGAAACAGTAGCCTTTCTAGGCTCCGAGCCCAGTCCGCCACACCCAGACGGCTCCCAAACCAGCACGGGCTTGTTGGGTTTAGCAAGGAGCAGAGAAATTAACTCGGGGCCAGCCTGGGAGACTCCAGGAGTGGGGGTGGGGCTGGGGGCAGAGGCACTGACCAGGGAGAAAATATATCTGCTCCTCCTTTCTCTGGAAGGCCTGAATATTTTAGAGGTTTAAGAAGCGCTATCTGCCGCATGGGGGTAGGGAGGGACGCTGTGATCTGGGAGAAATGGGGAAGGAGAGGTCAGTCTCTCTCCCCAACTCCACCCTCAGGGCCAAACCTGCTGGTCAAACCTCCAGGAGCCTGGCCTTCACTCGTGGAGGGGGGTGCAGGTAAAGGTGAAGCTTACCTGGAGTCCTCTGGGTTGGATCAGCACTTTCCCGCCCATCTTTGACCTCCCACTTCTTAACACCACCTTCTACTTTGTTGCTTCTGATCCCTGCTGACCAAGGTGTTAATAAATAATAGTAATCATATTAATAACATGATAATATTAAATAATATATAAATTTAAAATAATATCAATAACAGTAAATATAATATTAACGACAATGATATTGACTGTTAAATTAAAATAATATTAATAACAATATAATAATAGTAACAGTTTGTATTTGGGGAAGCCCCTGAGATCCAAAGTGAGTGTTTTAGCAATCGACAAGTATGTTAAGTGACTACTATGTGTCAAGCATTGTGTGCTAGGTGACAGGGATACTGTGAGGGAAAATCCATCCTCTTCTCAGTAATTCTCAGGAACTCAGCAGCAATGTGACAAAGACTCTTATTTCCTTCTCGTGAAAAGGAGGCACCCTAGTGTGGAGCTAGTGGGTGTCAAGAAAGGGGGCTTGTAGGCCCTGTTTTATACCCTAGTCCCTAACACAAATGGACCCTCCCCTTTTTCATCATTGGTCTGATTACTCAAGGGTGAAAACTAGCTAATCGGAAGGCAGTATTCCCACCCCTCTTCCTTGTATGGGCATAACTCAGGAGTGGACCTTATCCTTCCTTATATGGACACAACTCCAAAGTGGACCTTAATTGAGACTAGGGCTCCTTGAACCAGGTGATTTTGTTAGCCTGAGGGGGAGGAGGGGGTCTGAGACCTTTGTTCTACAAACAAGTCAGGAGGAATATGGTTGACTGTTATATCCTTATTGAGAGGAGACAACTACCCATTTTCTCACAGACACAAAAAAGCAAACAATCCTTGGTCTCGAGGATTATAGATCCAGGGCTAAGAGAATAAGAAGAGTCCATCTAGTCTAATCCCTTCATTTTGTAAATTGAGGAATCCGAGGTTTACAGAGATTAAATGATTTCACTGAGGTTATGCAGGTAGTAGTAAATGGCTGAGTGGGGATTAGAACCCAGGTTCTTTGCCTCAGGTCAGCTAGGTGGCACCATAGCACACAGCATACAGGAAGGCTCATCTTCCTAAATTCAAATTCGGACTCAGACACTTAACAGCTGTGTGGCCTTGGGTAAGTCACTTAACTCTGTTTTACCTCATTTTCCTCATCTGTGAAATGAGCTGGAGAAGGAAATAGCAAACCACTCCAGTATCTTTGCCAAGAAACCCCAAGTGGGGTCACAAAGAGTCAGAAATGACTGAATAAGAACAACCTCTAACAATTTTGTTTATTTTTAAAATAATTTTTATCATTTATTGATATTAAATTTAAATAAATTAAAATTTCAATATTATTACTTATAAATTTTATAATTTTTTATTTTACATTAGCTCCTGTACTTGTGTGCTGGGTCATTGTAGGATAGAAGTATAGGATTTAAAGCTAGAAAGGACCTTAGAGATCATTAAGAAAAGTTTCCACTTACTACAAGAGGCATAGTGGGAAACTGTCTAGACTTGGAGTCAAGAAGATCCAGATTCAAATCTGAGATTTTTTGTTGTTTTGGGGTTTTTTTTTGTAGGGCAATGAGGGTTAAATGACTTGCCCAGGGTCACACAGCTAGTAAGTATCAAGTGTCTGAGGCCAGATTTGAACTCAGGTCCTTCTGAATCCAGGGCTGGTGCTTTATCCCCTGTACCACCTAGTTGCCCCCAAATCTTCTGAGATTTGAGAACCGACAGTCTTCATTCACTAGCTGTATGACCTACCTGAGCAAGTCACTTAGTCTCTCAGAGACTCAGTTTCTGTATGGAGCAAACTGCCTCAGTTTACCCAAATAACTCGAGGAGACCACCAAGTCAAGCAGAGACAGATTTATTACATTCCCACAGGAATGGGCAAGCTCAATACCTGAGCTGCGCCAGCTAATACATGCCTTGACCTTTTATAGGAATGTTGGTCAGAGGGGAAGTCCCCACGCACACTAGGTCGAGCTCACAATCTAACATCCAATCCTGTCTCACCCAGGGTTCGTGTTCAGCTCGTGATCAATGTATGGAGACATGCATACATGTTCCAGGAACAAGGAGGAAAAGGGGAGGAGGAACAAGGTCAAACCAAAGGAAGAGGAAACAGGGGAGCGACAGATGTTTCAGATCTCACAGTTCCCACTGACTCCCCTCTCCCAGCCCCTGTCTCTAAAGATATTCAACCTGAATAACAGGAAGAGTCACTCAGGTGCTTCAGCATTGTTCTGTAGTCATGTTAATTCTAGAAGGATGACAGGGTTAAAATTTATCTTCAGTTATGTTGGGAAAAAAAGAATAATCCATTGTTGGGACCCCAGGGCCAAGAGGATTCTGCTCTGAGAAAAAGAGACATGTCACTTAACATCTGGTCTCAACTCAATTGCTGCATCCTGTGCCAAGCCCTGTCCTTTCTTCTTGAGTCCCGAGTATTGAATTGGTGGGCTAACTCCCTGACCCACTGACTGGGGTTCTGACACATGATGGATTGCAGACAAAACTAATATATAGCTGACAAGTGGGGAGACTGAGCAGAAGTAAAAATACTGTTAATTGGCAATAAAACTTAAAGGAGACAGTGAGAATTTGACAAGCAATAAACTTTTAAACTAACTATACTGGGGCAGGGCTGGGTACCTTCCAGACCCCATCCTCAGAGTTTAATCTGACTCAAATCCATAATCATATCATACAGTTTCCTCAATAGTAAAAATCAGGCAATAAATTGTGAACTGAGTCTCAAAGCCCAATTGGCATGGGACTTTCTCCCCATTGGTGGAAATCAATGCCCACTGCCTTAGTAGGGGAGAGGGGGCAGAACTGGTGAGAGCTGGGGAAAGAAGAAAGACAACAATCTCATCTGTCTCTTTGGGGTCTTCTAGCTTCCAAGATCAAGAAAGAGCATGAGACAGATTCCGGACTCTCCCTTTAGAACCAAAAAGGGAGAAAACTCCTGGTAAGAAACTGGCATGTAAAACTTCCATCATGTCTCTGTACTTGACACTTTGGGGAAAACCCTCCGTTTGGTGAGATCTGGGACTCTGGATTGCCGTTCCTCATGGGAGAGCTCATTTATTCTTCGTACAGTCTGATATAAATTCTCCTCTGCATACTTTCTCTGGCTTTGTTTCACTGTCAACTCAAATAAATGGATTTTTGTGTTTGTTTTGTTTTTTTTTTTTACTATTTATTATGGGTGTTTATTGTGGAACTGGTATTTGGTGGGAAGGATCAAGCCTTGGCTACATACTTTGGGGATCCTCTTTCCTCATTAATAAATAGCAACCCGGAGTTTAGCTTGAATTTAAAGATCACATCCCCGAGACCAACAATATTTAAGGGGGTAGACAGATATAATTCCAGTCTGGGATCCACTCAGCCTGCTCCTCTGTCTAAAGAGAGCAAAATGGCCAGCCTCAGAACCCAACCTCCTGCCAAGAATTAAAGTCTCATTTAGAGAAGGGTGGGGGAAGGAGCCACTAGAGATGTCTATTCTTATCTCCCTAGGAGCCTAGCATGACACTATACCACAAATATAATAGTCAGTAGGAGGATCATATAAAGTATTTGGCAAACCTTAAAAAGGCAAGTCACTTGCCTTCTTCAGCACTTGGAGTCTATCCTGTCAGGGGTCAAATCATATAGGGCAGCTAGGTGCTGCAGTGGATAGAGCACTGGCCCTGGAGTCGAGGACCTGAGTTCAAATGTGACCTCAGATACTTACTAGCTGTGTGAATCTGGGCAAGTCATTTAACCCCAGTTGCCTTAAACATCTGGGGCCATATTCAGTTGTCCTGATGTATATCTTGCCACTGGACCCAGATGTGAGGCTGGTGACTTTACATGACCTTTCCTCAGTTAAATCCAATTCGGTGCAAGTTATGACATCGCCCTGATGTCATGGTCCTCTTTGAGAATGAAGGACAAAGAAAGAAAAAGACAAAACAAATCATATTGATTTGATTTCTTCAACATTTCTTCCATCAGTCTCTTCACCCACACAGCTACCACTTCCCTAGACTAATTCAAGAGCCTCCCGATTTGTCTCTCTGCCCTCTCTGATCCACCCTCCAAACAGCTGCTGACATGGTGTCCCTGAAGCCCAGATCTGACCATGCCCTGAGCTCCCTCTCTATGTCCGAGAGCATTCAGGAATGGATCCCAGATTTAGAGCTGGAACATGACCACTGTGATCTAGAAAATGAATCAACCTCCCCTTTTAGAGATGAAGTGAGTCCCTCAGAGGCTGTGACTCGCTTGAGATCACACAGGAAGTCGGCAGCAGAGTCAGAACCTCTGACACTGACTTGGTTCCTCTTGCCAGGATGGTGTCCTGCCTCTCTCTACGAAATGAAGATGGCAGCTCCAATATGTGACCATGCCACCCTACAAGAGATTTGAGTTGGAGAGCGTGATGATGTGTCAGATATTTGAGAGACTGCCCTGTGGACCAGGGTTGAAAGCTTGCTCTCTGCTGCTCCCAATGCCAGAACCTTGGCTGGAACCTATAAGGAGGAAAATGTGGGCTCCGTACAGAGTCGGACTCTTCTTCCAATTAGAGCTGTCCGAGTGATAGAATTGCCAGTCATCTGCTAGGTATTAAAGGTAAGGGGGAGAAGGAATCACACTAATCATAGTGAGCTCCCTGCTTCCAGAAGTATTCAAGCAGACACTAGGGGACCATCTGTCAGGGATGTTGCAGAAAGAATTATTGAATTGAACAGGAGGCTGGATAAGATGACATCTCCAAGATGCTTTCCTGCTTTGGGGTCCTAAGGTTCTAGTCTAGGTAGGTAAGGGCCCAGGGGGTGGGATTTAGGGTCAGAGGGCCCGTGTGTGCCTTTGGTCCTGCACATCTGGGGAGGATCGCAGCTGGGAGGCCTTTGATTGCCAGCTCTGCCTCCCAGATGAGGACATTGGGCCTTAGGCTGTCCACCAGGTCCAGGGATGGTTCCCGAATTTTAGGAAGCACACTGGTAAGCGGGAAGCATCCAGAGGGTGGCAGCCCGGTTGGCTGAGAGCTTTGAGACCATGCCACACAAGGACCAGCTCTAGGAATTGGGTTTGTTTAGCTCAGAGATGGGATTTGCTTGAGGAGGAGAGGAAGAGGATGTAACAGTCATCTTCATCTCTTTGGAACACGGCCAGGGGTAATTGTTCTTTCTGACTGTGACTTCCTTCACTTCTCCCCTTCTGCCTTACCCCTAAATCTGTCCTGTGTCCTCTTCCTTTGTCTCCCAGCCTCTCAATCCTCTCTCGCCTAGATTGTCTCCCTCCGAATTCTTGACCCTATATAGTAAACCCGTTCAGCTCGAACCTCCCATGTGTCCTGGAATCCCTTGCTGACACTGTTTTGTTGCTGGTCATGCTTTGGCAAACCCCAGCCTTGGGTGACTCCCACCATCTGCCTTCTGTGCTCCTACTCACATGCTGCTGAACACCTCCTACTAGGGAAAGTCACACAGTTATGTTAACACATTTATATTATCTCAGCCCAACTGAGCCCTGGATGCCACATGGCCTTGGTCAATTCTATCATGCTGCCCACAGGGGCTGTTCCAGATCTGTTCTCCTCAAATTACAGAACCTATACTGCCCTCTATCTCCTCCCCTCCAGAAGATCTCACCTCCTATTTTACTAAGAATATTGAGGCAATCTATCATGAGCTCCATCTTTTACCAATTCTATTCTTCAAAACCCTTTGTCATAATTCCCCCAATTCTACCCTTTTGCTCCAGTCTCTGGTAAAGATCTGTCCCTTCTCCTTGCCAAAGCCACCCCTCCATTTATACCCTTAATCCCATTCACTCCTGTCTCTTCCAGGAATTTGCCCTATGGGTCATTGCCCCCCTTTCTCTAATCTTCAACAAAGAAATGATTAGTTTGTTGGCTCGCTTTATCTAATTGTTCTTTTCCTAATGCCCACTAGCATGTCCAGGTTTCTTCATCATTAAAAACCTAGTCCTTGGGGCAGCTAGGTGGCACAGTGGCTAGAGCACCGGCCCTGGAGTCAGGAGTACCTGAGTTCAAATCCAGCCTCAGACACTTAACACTTACTAGCTGTGTGACCCTGGGCAAGTCACTTAACCCCAATTGCCTCACTAAAAAAAAAAAAACAAAAACAAAAACAAACAAACAAACAAAAAAACCCTAGTCTAAAGCCCCCATCTTATATGGTAAGGTTACTTAGAGGCAGGGAGATAGACTACTGGGCCTGGAGTCATGAAGAACTGGGTTCAAATCCATCCTCAGACACTGGACTAGCTGTGTGACCCTGGGCAAGTCACTTAGCCTCTGTTTGCCTTAGTTTCCTCAACTGTAAAACAGGGATAATAATAGTACCTGCCTCCCAGGGTGATCAAATGGAATAATAATTGTAAAGTGCTTAGCACAGTGCCTTGCCGATAGTTGATGCTACATAATTTCCTTCCCTATATCCCCTACCATGAAACAAAGAGAAATGCTATATGTTTATAGTGACCAAAATTAGAATAGGAATGTTAAAAATAATCTAGTTAAGAGAAGTTTCTCTTTGTTCACCTTTAACTAGATTGAAGGGGGAATAAAAAGAAGACTGCTTTCAGGAAGATAGTTTCTCTAAAGATGCCCCCGCATTAAAGTTCTGTGGTTTTGGTTTGGTAAATGAAAAACCCTGAAACCACGTTCCTTATTTTGTTGTGGAATTTTGTCTTTTGTTTCACAGTGACTATAAAACATCAGGGGAAAATTGCTTGAGTCAGAAAGAATTCTGATTACCAGAGGAAACTCTGCCCCGCTGAATCTCTCTCCAAGCACAAATGCTCATATATTAATAAACTGGCTCTGGCTGATTTTGGCTTAACACGTGAAGTATAGAGTTTCTCTCACAAGTTGGGGATGTTGAAAGGGGGATCCTAATCAGTACAAGTTAAACTAGATGCATCATAGGGCCATAGAGACATAGCTGGAAAGGGTCATAGAGGTTATCTAGTACAACCCTTTCATTTAACAGATAAGGAAACCGAGTCTCAGATAGGTTAGGTGACTCACCCAAATCACTCTTTGTTCTTTAGTCATTTTAGTCATATAACTCTTTGTGACCCCTCTTGGGGTTTTCTTGGCAAAGATACTCGAGTAGATTGCCATTTCCTTTTCCAGCTCATTTTACAGGTGAGGAAACTGAGGCAAATAAGGTAAAGTGACTTGACCAGGGTCACGATGCTAGTGTCTAAGGCCATATTTGAACTCAGGAAGATGAGTATTCCTGACTCCAGGCCTGGTGCTCTATCCACTGCAGCTCTTTTCTTCCCACCCAAATCATTTAGAGAAGAGGTTAAGTGGAAGAGCTGGTACCATCCCAGGTCCTCTAACTCTGAATTCCATGCCCTTTGTGTCTGAAGTCCTTTCTAGGTCTGAGACTGTATACACTTGAAATAGGGAGAAGTCACTCTTGAGGATGCGCTCCTCGAGCTAAGGCTTGTGCTGAGGTTTTTAAAAGCTCCTGTTTCCAGAACCATGAATGAACTTCTGCAGATTACCGGACCACTTCACTAAAAGCCGTAATATTGTAAGAGGCCAAACCCAGGGCCGTGATGACTAATGGACCAGCTTTGTTTCCTTGTGTCAGGTTTCTACTTTGAACCAGTTGCTCTGGTGATAGATAACCAGCTGCTTGAACTCCTCTCACCCCATTTCTTCAATGTTTTGGTCCTAATGTTTAAAAGACTGACTGGTTTCTTCTAGTTCAGGGATTCTTTTTTCCCCCTTCTTTTTTTGTAAGTTAACTTTTTAAAATGTAGCTAATACTGATTTCATGTGCATTTTATATTTCATTTTTTTTAAATGTGGGCTTATCATTTAAAAAAAACCACACACAATACCACAACAGTGCTCACAAAATGATGCTCTGCAGGCTGGGGATTCTTAACCTTTTTTATGTTATCATGGATTTTTTTGGTAACTTGATGAAACCTGTGGTGTCCTTTTCAAAATAATGGCTTAAAATTCACAAAATAAAATATACAGGATTAAAAAGGAAACTAATACAGTTATCAAAATGTTTTTTTAAAATTTCATCTAGGTATGTCTTGCTGGAAATTGTTGGTTTCCCATAGCAAGATCTAGAAGGGGATTTATCCTTCCTTCCACTTCCTGTCACTGTTCTGAAATTGGGCTTCAGCTGAGAGCTGTGACTGAGCTGTAAATCAGCTGATCCAAGTTAAAGGTGGGAGATGTTCTTAATTCCTTGTTACCTTCACTTTGGCTGCCCTGGTCAGGGAAAAGCTTTGCACATCAAGGTACAAATCTGAGAGGCACTGAGCACTCTCTGCAATGTAATGACAGCATAGAACTCACATCTTCACCCAAACATAGGAAGTCTTTAGGAAATGCACCTTCCAGACAGAGTGTCTTAGAAATGGGCATTGTTGGGGGCAGCTAGGTGGTGCAGTGGATAAAACACCAGCCCTGGATTCAAGAGGACCTGAGTTCAAATCCAGCCTCAGACACTTGACGCTTATGAGCTGTATGACCCTGGGCAAGTCACTTAATCCTCATTGCCCTGCAAGAAAGAAAGGAAGGAAGGAAGGAAGGAAGGAAGGAAGGAAGGAAGGAAGGAAGGAAGGAAGGAAGGAAGGAAGGAAGGAAGGAAGGAAGGAAGGAAGGAATGGGAGTTGCTCTTCCTAACCCCTCTTGTTCCTTTCTGCCTGACATAGAGAAGCAAATTTGGTCCATTAGTCATCATGACCCTGGGTTTGACCTCTTACAATATTACAACTTATTAGTAATTCCAAAGCACTTGGCTACCCCAGGCTCAGGGTGAGGTGTTTGGGTAATCACAATTTTGTAAAGAGGCCTCAAGCCCCCATCCCATAAATATCTTTTCTACCAACAGACCACGAAGGATCCACAAATCAAATAGATAAGCATTTTATTAGATATTAGACAGCATATTAACAGCAAAATAATAAGGGAAAGTCAACTAATGGAATCATTCTCCACCCCACCCCTTCCCATACATACTCAGATACAAAGGGAGAGGGAAAACTCCCTGGCAATTCATAGGAAAGGAAGAATAACATCATAATATCTCTAACAGTTCCTTCTCCTGGCAACTATCTTTGTCTTACTATGATTCTACTCTTCTTCCATGGCTGCCAATCCCTCTCTTCCAAATCTTGCTGCTCTTGGAAGAACAGTCATCTGCTGAAGTTATCATCTCCTGTGATGGCTTAGGGAAGTCAGTAGTCCTCACAACTTACTTATATTTTCTACCCCCTTCCCCATTTTATCCCCCAAAGAAATGGAAATAAATACCTACAGATTTGCGACAGTACCAAGAAATCCTCCCTACCCCAAAGGAAGACATCTCCTATTTTACTAGTGTGAATTTCTCTGGAACCCATGCTTTCTGCCCCACTGATTAAGGCTTTGTTCTGGCACTAACTTGAATTTCACAGCTAGTTCACTCACGTGTGTTTTTGCCCTTGGATTTAACCTTTTTAAAGGAAATTATATACACAGCCTAAGACAGAGATGCTGGAAAGACAGAGACAAGAGAGGCTGAAGACCAACATAAATCCAATTTCCTGAAGAAAGGTACGTACAACCGACCTGCCTCTCTGCAGCAGTGGTGTTCAAAGTGACCCGTTCCTGAGTGCCACAGCCTGACACCAAGGTAAGTCATAAACTAGTCTCAGGTTGGACTATAAATTACATTCAACCTCAATAATAACCAGTCATAGACCTTCCAGTATGATCAATACAATACCTTATCCTTCAACACTTTTTTTTTTTAGTGAGGCAATTGGGGTTAAGTGACTTGCCCAGGGTCACACAGCTAGTGTTAAGTGTCTGAGGCCAGATTTGAACTCAGGTACTCCTGACTCCAGGGCCAGTGCTCTATCCACTGTGCCACCTGGCTGCCCCTATCCTTCAACACTTTTAATCAGAGCTACACTGCTTGCCCCTTTCCATAACAAGAGTTTGTTTGAAATCCTCATGCCCATAAGTTCATAGGATAACATTTATCTGATTGTCCAGGTAACCAACCCTAAGTATTGAATCCTGGAAAAAAATTGTACAAAAAATATTTATGACAACTTTTTGTGGTGGCTAAGAATGGGAAATTGAAGAAATGTCCATCGATTGGGGAATGACTGAACAAGCTGTGGTATGTTATTGTAATGGAATATTATTGTGCTATAAGAAATGACAAGCAGGATGATTTCAGAAAAACCTGGAAAGACTCATATGAACTGATGTATAGTGAAGTGAGCAGAACCAGGAGAACATTGTGCACAATGACAGCATTATTGCTCTATGAGCAATTGTGAATGACTTAACTACTTTCAGCAAAGCAATGATCCAAGACAATCCCAAAGGACTAATGATGAAGCATACTATCTACCTCCAGAGAAAGAACTGATATTGATTGAACACAGACTGAAGCATGCTATTTTGCGCTTTCTTTTTTCTTTTTACTTGAGTCTTTTTATATAAAATAACTAATATGGTAATGTTTTACATAATTGTACATGTATAACCTATATCTGATTGTTTACCACCTCAGAGAGGGGGGAGGGTAGAGAGGAGGGAATGAGAGAGGGATAAAATTTGGAATTCAAAACTTTAAACAAACAAACAAGTAAATGAATGAACGAATGAATGTGTAGATAGATAAATGAATGAATGAATAAACAAATAAATAGACAAATAATAAATAATTGAATAAATTAATGAATGACCGAATAAATAAAAAATAAATAGATGAATGGATAGATAGATAGATTAATTAATTAATGGATAGGTAGAGAGAGAGAGAGATGAATCCCTTTTGGGGACCTTACCACTTCTTTGGGGCTTTCTGCATTTGCTGACCTTTTTAAAGTTAGTCTGCTTATATTAATTTGGGGGTAAGTTCAGACTTCCAGTTGGATTCCATATGTATTGCAGGGATCCCTGGAGAAATTTATGGTGTCACATGTACTTCAGGGACACAGAGGAATTTTTGACCTCCATCACTGAATCTAATCTACCTATGGGTTGAGAACAGTATGGCCCCTCAGTAGGAAAAGGAGAGAATGAGTGCTTCAGCTGCTGCTGGGTCTAGTTCGTAAAACAAACACCGAGATAGAGTGATTTGTTTCTCACTCAAAAGTGAGAAAGTGACTACCGGTTAAATCCCTAGGTCTCTAATCCCTCTGGGGAAAAACTCTTCTTCCAGGAACTCTGAAGTGACTAGAATTTCCCTCTGAGGGAGGAAGCTTGCTTTTATTTTCCTTCTTTTTTCTATATTGTCTTTGAGTCCTGAGGCAGCCCTTTTGCAAGCTAGAGAAATTTGTCAAAAGGATGTCTGCCTGTTAAAATTGTAGAAATATAAATTTGGGTGTGTTGTGGTAAAAAAAAAAAAGGTAAACTGAGGCACAAAATTCTGAACATGATCAATTTATTAGTAAAGTGAGAATTTATCAATAAATAGGATCTCAGCTCCCCCACCAAAGCTAAGACCCCCAAATGAGGAATAGCTATTCTTTTTTATAATTTTTAGAGAAGTGCAGAACAAAGGACTTTGTCAGTGGGATTGGTTAAAAGAGTTTAGTACCACAAATGGCTAAATGAATATGATTGGTTACAGAACTGAAGTACGGGGGACAATATGATTGGTTGAAAATTGGGAATGCTGGGTTAGAAATGAACTCCTCCGGGCAGCTAGGTGGCACAGTGGATAAAGGACTGGCCCTGGATTCAGGAGGACCTGAGTTCAAAACCGACCTCAGATGCTTGATACTTTCTAGCTGTGTGACCCTGGGCAAGTCACTTAACCATCAATGGCCTGCAAAAACAAACAAACAAAAAAACACAAGAAAGAAATGACCCCCTCCTTTACTTGTTCATTGTTTGAGTCCACCTTTAAGGTTAGAGAGAATAAACCAGACTTTGGATAGCAAACCAGACATCCTTGAAGGATTTCTCGATGGTATAAAGATACTAGACCAAACTCCCTGCAGTCCATCTGCATCCCCCAAGGATAATAAATTTCCTCGACACAAGAATAAGATTGTGATCAACAAGAGATTTCTAAACATTACAGAACAGCTGAATTTCTGAACTAAGTTCAGAGGGGAAAAAAACCAATAACTTAGACAGTTACAGGACAATATCAATTAATTGTAAATAGAATTTATTTTTTTAAAAGACATAGAATCGAAATAAAATACCTTATACATAAAAAAAAAAGACATAGAATCGGAGCAGTTGGTGGCACAGTGGATAGAGCACCGGCCCTGGAGTCAGGAGGACCTGAGTTCAAATCCGACCTCAGACACTTAACACTTACTAGCCATGTGACCCTGGGCAAGTCACTTAACCCCAATTGCCTCCCCGCCCCAAAAAAGACATAGAATCAATCTGATTATTTCAGAAGTGAGTGGTAAGACTATCCTTTCAGAAGAATGTATAAGCTGTCCTTGATAGACTTTGCCCCAAAGTCTATTGATTTGTTGGGAGATGAATGTCTAACTGGGAGAGATGGTGTATGGAAGGGGCAATTTGATTCTTTGCCCTGCCCTAGCTATGGCTGTTGTCAAGGGATGTATACATCTGAAGACTAGATACTGATGTGTTATTGAGATG